>NC_140797.1:2250208-2462708 GCF_037176805.1 Vigna unguiculata
TTCTAAGTTTCTCCAACACAAGGCAGCCATGCAGGCTACACGAATTGTCACAGTTGTTGCTCAATCTGGTATTCCTGTAGCCTGTATTTCTAAGTCCTCCTCCCTTGAACCTTAAATTCTTGACTCCAATGCTTCTGATCATATGTCTGGTAACAAGTCATTTTTCTGCCAACTGACTTATTTGGATTTTTTGCCCTCCATTAGCATGGCAAATGGCTCTCAAATAAAAGTTCATGTCATTGGTCAAACACGCCCTTCTTCTAATCTTACCTTAGATTTTGTGCTTTATATTGCCGATTGTCCTTTTAAATTAATCTCCATAAGCAAAGCTCACTCGCATCCAAAATTACTCTACTCTTTTTGCTAATAATTTAATAACGGGAGAAAAGGTTTCCCATTTGCAGCCAACAACTTTCTATCAAGAGGCAAAGACAAAACTACTGTTGAACTAGAAGAACACAATGTTACCACAAAACAAAAGGACCACATATCAAGCTTGGAGATTCATGATATCAAATCAATAAAATTGGCTTTTTCATCCCTTTTGATATTCCTCTGCCATACCTAAAATATAAGCACATTATTACTCATTACATATTTCTAATTCCCTAACAATAGGTTGAATTGTAGGCTAACATCAGTACTGCTAATAGTAAGAAATAATAATGGATGTCCATGATTATGTTGTTATTTCCTTATTAGTGCCAATGTAATCCTTCTTTATTCATTTACAATCATCAACCTTACGTTGTATATCTGTTGGTATATGATGAAATCATTATCACAAGCAACTCTCCTTTCCTTTAGCATCTTACATATTTGGAGGCTTATCTTGAATTCTTATGAGTGGATTGATGATTCTTCCTCAATTTTCTTATATGTTGTTATATTGTTCATCTTCAATAACAATTCACGCCTATTTTTGTTATTCATTCATTCTTTTCCTTTATCTTTATTCTTTAGTACTTCTTTGTTCCTCTGTTATTATTCTTTACATGTTCATCTATGTTGTTTAGAATCTCTGATCGAAAGTCTTGTGTCTGAAAGTGTATTGTTAAACTGTTATATATGTGTTAACCTTCCAATGCATACTACTTGATTTCCATCCGTATGGGAGGAATGATTGTGGCATTGGATTAGAAGCAGATGGTTTCTACTACTTTCACTCACCCCCGAATGTTAGGTCATCTTAGCTTGAATAAATTCAAGATCACAGTTCCTAGCCTTCCCAAGCTGCATCCCTAGCCAAAAGAAGACAATGAACTAATCTAGCAAAAAGAAAAGAAAATAACTAGAATGATTATTATTAATCATAAAAACATAAATATTATAGATACATTGGAATCTTATAAATAAATTTTAAAACGTGCATTCTTCCATATACCGATGGCTATTGGCATAACTTAGCAATTTCTTCAAGAAAGTACACCCCAAATCCCATTGGCTAAAGATGTAGTTTCATCAAAGTATGTACTTACCTCAAAGATATAAGTACATATTCCCATTGCAGGGCTAGCAAATAAGCCAAATGAAAAGACAGTTAACCTGCAATAAAATGGAAATTCGTATAACTAAGATACAGATACAATGCTTCCAAAACTAAACTGCCAAGACCACAAACATTTGGTGCTCTACTCTAATTTCTGAAAATATTTAAACAGCAAGCAATATGCGCTTTTAATATCCAACCACTCTTGTTCTCTACTACACTACAAATCCGTTACAGGCAATCTAACCTCATAATATAGTTAATGAAAAAGAAAGCTGTTGTTAAAGTCAAAAGCCTATGACAATAACGAACTAACTTAAATGATTCAGAAAAGATTCAGCGTGTTAGTAGAAGATTAGAATCCATATTAAATAGGTATGTTGCTAATTAACAAAATCCCATCAGTGTTTGCTCTAAAAATGTTTCTGCAATACACTAAGTCATTATAATTTTATGTTTATCTACAAATTTAAAAGCTAAAATATGTTGAGTTTGGGCCGAAATTATCTACACTCATCTTTCAATTTTGAAGGCATCCGGAAAATGCTTTTGAGTAGCTTCATTTGGACTTAAAATAGCTCTATGAATTGTAACTTCTATGCGTTATTTTAAGGTAATTTCAAAAAGCTTATTGGTGAACCTTATGAAACATAAATATCTTTTGTATATGGCCTAAAACAGTCTCTTTTGGAAAGTTTAACAACATTGTTCAACAATTCAGTATTACTCAAAGTGAGGTAGATCATTTAGTATTTTATTGTCACTCAAGTGTTGGATGTGTCTATTTGATTGTATATGTTGATGACATTGTTCTTACAGGTAGTGACCACCATGGCATCTCCTAGATGAAACAACACCTCTGCCACCATTTTCAAACCAAGGATCTTGGCAAACTCTGATATTTCTTGGGTATTGAGGTAGCACAATCCAATGATGGTATTGTTGAATCTTAAAGGGAGTATGCAGTTGATATTTTGGAGGAAACTGGGTTGATGAATTTAAAACTTGTTGACACACACATGAATCCTAATACCAAACTCCTACCAAATCATGGGGATCCTATTTTAGATCCTAAGTAATGTAGAAGATTGGTTGGGAAATTAAATTACCATTCAGTTACTCATCTTGACATTTCCTTTGCAGTCAGTGTGGTGAGCAATTTCTTAGTTACCCATGTCAAGATCATTGGAATGCAATCATCCATATATTAAAGAACATTAAATGATCTACTGGAAAAGGTTTGTTATATGGTTCCAATAACCATACAAAAGTTGTTTGTTGTTCATATGATGAATGGGCAAGATTTCCTTCTGATAGAAGATCTACTTTCGAGTATTGTGAATCTATTACTGGTAACTTGATTTATTGGAAAGCATGATAGAAAGGACTAATCCAGCATGGAGTCATTGTGTTTCTACTGATGGGAAAGCAAGAAATATGAAATGTAAAACTGTGCAAAAGGATGTCAAAGAATCTATAGCAGCTCTGGGAGATGATAAAAAATATGGTTTGGTGTGGTTTCAGTGTTGCAACAAAAATTTGATTAAAAAATCAATATCCAGAGAATTTGAAGAGGATAGTAGTATGGATTATTCAAAGTATGCTAGGAAAAGATAAAGTGAAGGTGAGAAAATGAGTTGAACAATAGATTTATAGGGAAGGGTGGCGAAGATGGCAGCGATGATGATACCGTGTGTTCACGACAATGAAGGTGTTGATTCCATGAATTGATGAAGCTGCACGTGTATCGTGTGAGTCTTCTGCTTTTGACATGTGAAAGTTAACCTAACAAAAAAGGAGGGAAAAATACTAGGCTTTTAGGTTGGGTTAGGTCGGGTCAAGTCGGGTCACTTTCTTAAGAAAACATGGACAGGTCAAATTTTAATAAGACATGGGAGTCGTCAAAACCTTAACATCATCAACACTTGTTAAACACTAACATCACAATGCCATGGAGGATCAATGAAAGATCCGGCAAGCAAACTGAAAGATTGCTCCGATCCTACCAGCTTTGGATCCAATCTTCACGTCAACTTGCTTGGAAGTGAAAACTCATAGGATTGTGCAAGTTTGCGATCTTACTCGCGATTTTGACAACATTGTTATAAATAGCATACCAATTCAGATATTACAATACAATATTTAAGCAAAATAGTCAAAAATAAGTCCATACAAATATATAAGTTCAGAATGCTTTATTTACTTGGATTGCGCTCAATATGAATTTGGTCCATTCCCATACATTTTTTAATTTTATCCCAAATCATACAATTATATAATTAAGAAATAATTAAAAATAGTTCCTATTCCTAATTAAAAAGTGAAACTAAAAAACCTATTTCCTAATTCCCAAACCTAATTCCTAATTCCAAAACCTAATTTATAAATAATATAATATATTACCTTTCCTTCCTCTCTAAACGTTGTAGCTCCAGTAGACCACCTACTCACAATAAAATTCCCTTCCTCTTGCACGGTGTACTAGAGTAGACCAACACAAGTCTGACATTGTGAAAAGGAGAAGAGGACCGCAACACAAGAGAAGAACGAAATGGAGACAACCATGGTGGCGCGACGAGCAAACAAATGACACAGCGAGTGAATGACGGCGCCACAAGGAGAAGATTGCGCATTGGTTAAGTGAAGAACAAGCAAAGAAGTAAGATGTAGAAGTGAGACCCTTATCTTCTAATCACAGTGACATTTTCACTTTCGCACACCAAAGGACTATGGTGTCTGCCATTTTGTACTTTAAAATTTTTATCCTTTGAACTCACCAACACGGTTGCAAACTCACAAATTTGGGCAAGTTAACACAATTCACTCAAGATTTTATCGAGTTTGTAGCAAAAGCAAGTTTGCTTTCGAGGTAACTATGAAGTTGTTTGTAGAAACGTAAACTTTTCCGAGTTAATATATTAACTCGTGAGTTTGACAACCATGATCATGTGTATTCTCAATACAAAGAGAGTATATAGAAATACCAAATAAAGTTTTCATTTCATGATATAATTTCTTAGAGAAATTAACTTGGAACTACTTTTCATTAAACATAACCAACATACGATGCAAAAATGTAATGATAGATGGAACAAAATATTTCAAATCAATCAGAGTAAAAACAAGAGAAGGACGTAGTATTCTAATAATCTAATAATCAAGTACAACCCAGATAGAGCTGTCAAAAAGGGTTGAAACCCGCAAGCCAACCCGGCTCACCACGGGTTCGGTCAGGTTCGGTTGGAATATTTTTACAAATTTCAATATGGGTTGATTTTTGACCCAGCTCATCCGGGTTGAACCAGTGTTATCAATATCGGATAACGGAAAATATCGGCAAGCAAAAAATCCGTTATAAAGTTATAACGGAAATCATATCGGGTTATAGCGGAAAGTATAATTTTTGAAAAAATAATTATAGAGAAAGAAGAGAAGTAGAAAAAAATTTGAAAAAAAAGGAGTTGACAGTGGCGGCAGGCGGCAGTGGCTGACTGTGGCAGCCGGAGGCAGGCGGCGGTGGCTGATTGTGACGGTAGGCGACAGGCGGCAGTGGCTGACAATGGTGGGCAGCAGCAACTGGTGGTGGCAGTTGTGGCTCTTAGTTGCAGTAACTAAGGCCAAAGTTGAAAGAATAAGAGAAGAGATGTTTTAATGGATATTTAACTGCATTAGTAATATTTTACTGCAGTAACTGGTAAAAGAATAAGAAAAGGGCCACAGTAAAATATAAAAGAAAAAGAGAGGAGGGGTTTTGGACTTAGGTTAGGTCAAATAATGTTAGTGGGCCTGACCCAAATTAAACCTCAGTAAAATTGATGGAGTAAAACGCATAGAAGGATGAAATTAGGGTTTATTTGTGGCAGCCACCGCCTATCTCATCTCCCACACTACTCATCTCTTCTCAGACACAGTAGCTGCAGTATCTCTTCCACTTTGCTACTGCTTGTCTCTTTCTTCAGTTCTCTTTTTTCGCCATTACCGTTTCGCCACCGCCAGCCGCCATGCGAAAAGCGGCCGCCACGAGCCGCCACAGGAAACCCGCTTCGCCTCCGTCATGTTGTGGCGGTAGGTCGGGAAACCGCAACCGATTTCCGCCATGGTGCCGCCATGGCCGAAATTTGATAACATTGGGTTGAACCCGTGGTGAGTTGGGTTGCCTCACCAACCCACAGATAAAAGGGTACACAAGAGATTTTTTATTAAGTTGGGCTTTACATTTGGGTCATGTTAAATTTTTTTTTTTAGCCAACACATAAATAATTTGTATTTTTTTTATTTTGGTTTGTATTTTGATTGTATTAAAGTTTATTTAGATTTTAATTAGAATTATAATTTAGTTTTCACTGAAAAAAAAAATAAAAAAATTGTATCTTTTTTTAATTAAGTGAACCCATCAACCTGATTCGAATTTTTTTGGCTCACTAAAAAGTGAGCCCGGTTAGGTTGACTCACTAAATCATCAACACGTGGTGTGTTGAGTCGGGTCAGGCCAGGTTACCCGTTTTGACCACTTTAAACCCATATCAAAATAAACAAAGCTAAAGAAAACTAAGGCTTAAATAATCAAGGAACTAATATGCGGAATTTGATCAATAAGAAAATCCAAAAGCACTAAAAATATAATCTTACATAGGCTGATCGGATGCCTTAGCTCCAGCCCTAATAAGACAGTAACTAGTTCCACCCATTATTGATGAAAAGAAACCCAATAGGATTCCAAATATATGATGACCTGTCTTAGCATGTGCATAGCTTGCTTCCATAGCTTTGACAAAGTGTCCTGCAAAATTTAAATTATGAAATTAGGAAGAGTAGTTAAAATATATGATATGAATCAAGCCCAGGCCAAGAAAATGAGAAATAAAAGTTACAAGGGTGTATGAAAGGAAAAAATGGAAAACCATTAATTGGGGGTCCATAGCGAATGTTAGAGATCCTTTTTGATAGTAGGGGTGGAGGAAATATAGGGAGAGGAATGTTAATGAGAGGAGGGGGATTGGTGGAGGAATAGGCTTTTTGGCTGAGATGGCAGTGTGCTCATGGTAGACATTGTTCTTTGTTTCCTTTATTTAAAACAGTAGTACATTGGTGCTAAGTTCTCTTTGCATTAGTACTTACTGAATATACTGAAGGTTAAATTACTCTTTTAGTCCTTGTTTATTTCAAGAAGTGCCAAATTGGTCCTAGTTTTCATAAAACTGATTCAATATGTTTGGTACCCACATAACAAAGAGGTCTCTAGATACAATCTTCTCTAGAATGAAATGACAGTTAATCTCAATGTGTTTGGTCCTCTCATGAAAGACAAGATTAGAACTAATATGCAGAGCAACTTGATTGTCACACACTAGTGTCACTTGAGTAGCATCTCCAAATTGTAATTCTCTAAGCAATTTCTTAAGCCAAACAAACTCACAAGGCCATAGCTCTACATTTTGCTTCTGCACTAGATCTTGAACCAACACTTTGTTTCTTGCTTTTCCAAGAGAACAAGTTACCACCAATGGAGACACAAATATCCGAATGTAGGCCTTTCATCCGAAGGAGACTCTGCCCAATCAGTATCTGAATAGCAAACCACTCTTACATGGTTATCGGAACCGTATAACAACCCTTTTCCAAGAGATTTTGTAATGTACTTTAATACACGAATGACAACATTCCAATGATCTTCAGATGGGGAATTAAGAGATTGACTTACCACACCAACTGCAAAGGAAATGTCACTACGAGTAACTATAAGATAATTCAATTTCATATCGCTCAAGATCTAACATAGGCTCCCTGATTTGGTAGAAGTTTAGTATTAGGATCCACGGGTTTGTCAATAAATTTTAAATTCTTCAACCAATTTTCCTTCAAAATATCCAATGCATATTTCCTCTAAAGATATAACAATACCATCAATGGATTGTGTCACCTCAATACCTAAGAAATATCTGTGGTTTCTAAGATCCTTGGTCTGAAACTGGTTACAATGTTTCATTTGGGAAATGCCATGGCTGTCACTGCCTGTAAGAACGACATCATCAACATATATTATCAAGTAGATACATCCAACACTCGAGCGACGATAAAAAATTGAATGATTTGCTTTACACCGAATCATACCAAACTGTCAAACGTTTCTAAATTTTCCAAACCAAGCCCTAGGAGACTACTTAAGACCATATAAGGATTTGTGAACACAACATACCAACACAGAAGACTCTCCCTGAGCAACAAATCCAAGAGGTTGCTCCATATAAATGTCTCCTTGCAAATCTCAATTGAAGAACAACCATGGCTATAAACAAACGATTAGGAGCAATTTTTGCAACGGGAGAAAAAGTATCACCATAATCCAACCCAAAAATTAGTGTGTATCCTTTGGCCACCAGACAGGCTTTGAGGCAATAAATAGTACCATCATGACAAACTTTGATAGCAAAAACCCACCTGCAAGCAACAACATATAACCTAGACGGTAATGGGACAAGTTCCCAAGTTCCACTCTTATGAAGAGCACTAAAGAAATAGATTTGAGAATGGTCATAGAAGAAATAGACGAAAGATAGGAATAAAAAGCTGAAGACACTCTATGATAAGTTAAAGCAATATAATGAGGAGAGAGATTCTGTGTAGAACATATACCGTTTAGGAGGGCAACTGAGCTCACTTGGTGGGAGGTGAGACTCAAGTGTCGGAAGGTCAGATTCAGTTGTCAGAGCTAGAGGAAACAAAGGAGTTGGTACTTGAGTTGAGTCACTCAGTGGTTGTTGATAACGATGTCGGTAACTATAAACCTAAAGTGGTGGTGGAGAAGAAACTGACGCCGGACAAGACACACTTGCAGGATCACAAATTACAAAAATATGGATAGTACTAGAAATATTAACTGTATCAGATGGGGACTTAGTGGAAGGAGAATGACTTTTAATGTAAAAAGAAGTCTCATTGAAGGTGACATCTACAGAAAAATAAATAGCGGTTAAAAGGAGAAAAACACTTGTATCATTTTTGTCATCGTGTAAACCCTATGTTGAATATAGAGAAAATAGGGTTTGAAATTAATCTCCCTTGTGTATAAACCACACATAGGGTAATTTATTTATAATAAAATGAGATACAACTAAAAAGAGTAACTAAAAATAAATAGAGTAAATAGAAGATATTGTTTGATATTGTTTGATATTGTGATTAACAATTTTAACAATATCAAACAATATCTAAACAATATCTAATACCCTAAAAAAGCACATTCGTTTAATCGGAGAGATAATTTATCAAGACCAAGACTAAAGTTGTGAATAAAGCATGTAGACGCAAAAACCTTCAGAGGTAAGAGATAAAGAGGTTCATGAGGAAATAAAATGGAATAAGATATTTTATTATCTAAAACCGAAGAAGGCATACGAGTAATGAGATAACATGCAGTAAGAACACCACCCCAAACACATTGAGGAACCTCACCACAAATTAAAAGAGTGCAAGTGTTTCAATAAAATGTCTATTTTTGCGCTCATACACCCTTCTTTTTTTTAGGTGTATATGCACACAAAGTTTGATGCATAATGCCATGAGAAGCCATAAATTGTTTAAAAGAATTAGAAAGATATTCATGACCATTATCCCTTCGCTTCTAATAAAAACACCAAACTGAGTTTTAATTTCATTAAAAAAAAAGATTGCATTATATGAAATAATTCAGAAGAATTTTTCATTAAAAATAACTAAGTACACCTTGAATAATCATGAATGAAAGTAACAAAATATTGAAAACCTAGACTAGACATAACACGACTAGGCCTCCAAATGTCAAAGTTAATTAATGAACAAAAAACGAAAGCACCATGTGAGAGACTGCAAGAAAAGGAACTACGATTATGCTTGCCTAATTTACATGACTCACAAATTTGGACTCCTTGGATAAGGCAGTTAGTTACCAGCTACTGCAATTTGACAAGACTAGGTTACTAAGCATGAAGAAGAGATAGACACTCCATAATGTGAAGGGCGGAGATTATAAAGACCATGGGACGAACCCAAAATATGATCACAGACATGAGAATATTTTACAGCAAGTCCGTGTAAAGTCAAAACCATGAAGAACCTTGAACGCTGTTCTATTTCTTCGACAGGAGTAGAGGCAGGTTGATGAAGGCGTGACCACCTCCTTAGAAGCTCCCTCAAGAAGGATCACTAGAAGCATGTCTAGAGGGGAGTCTTCTATTCCATCACCTTTATCTTTGTTTTGCATTACTTTAGTTTGAATTCCCTAAGTTGGTTTCTAGTTGACTTCTTTTGGTTGACTTGTTGACTTTGATCCAAAGTTGACCTTTGACCAAGATTAGATTAATTTAAACCAACATGCTAATCCTTGTTTGTCCTGTTTTGTAGGTAATTAAGAGAAAGTAGAGCATGACTAGGTGACACTTGGTGATTGGAGCACTTGGATGAAGTGGAAGAGAGAGGAAAGCAAAAAGCATAAAGCAAAAGCAAAAGTAGACATGTACCTTGTTTTCTTTTGCCTTTGTGGTTTATGCCATAGAAGGTCACTTGGTCTCCTTCCTCTTTTGGCCTGGAATCCTCATGGGAATGCCTCCACCAATCATCTCCCTTCACTTGCCCAAGACTCACTCTCACATTAGGTTTAGGGTTTGCTAGTTAATCCTTTTTCATGTTTTTGTATTTGCTAAAGGACCCCTATGAACTCCTATTTAAAGGGTGCTCCTTGTCTTGTAAAAGGGTTGATCATTTTGTTATAAACTTTGTGCATTCAACCACCAATTTTCGTGAGCTCTCCTTCCTAGAAATGAACTCACCTTTGCCTTATCTTGCTTGCAAGTGGCGGCACCATCACTCATCTCTAGGGTTTGGTTGGCTTAGATCCCCCCTATGAGTGGCGTGCTTCTTCCATTCTTCATCTTTTATGCTTTCCATTTTTATTGTTTCTTCTTTCATTTTGCTCTATAAGTGTTGTTATTGCCGTGTGTGTTTAAGCTTGAATCCAACTCTCTTCTTCCTTTCATGATAGCATGCTATCTTAATGTCCATTGGGAATTTTCAAAAAGCTTTCTTAAATAACTTCACCATATTCATAACTCTAAAAGGAAACAAGATAATCCTTCATCATTTAGTATCTAGAGCTTTGGTTATCCTTGAATATGGTGTTTTCATGTTCTAACCTTGTCTTGTGTAGCTATCTTTGAATGGTCCACATAAAAACAAAGCTGGCAACAACGTGTCGTTTTTGAAAAAAATACTGCAGCTAGCTCAGTGGTCCAAAAGTAACGTTCTTTATATCAAAAGAAAGCTCTGTGAGTCTACTTTCCAACAAAAAAAGAATTAACGCATTTGGAGTTCTGTGGAGAGAGTTATGATCAAATGAGTGAGCAAAGGTCAGAGCTGCCGAGAATACGAAAAACAACGTTTTCAGGTTATGTTGTGGCAATTTTGACTTCGGTTTTGTGACTCTTTTGCTCCTAAATGTGGTTGGATAACATGTTTTTTGATGCTTAGTCTTTGAGCCTCAAATCCATGAGTTTAAATGCATGATAGCTACATGTTTGTGTCTTTGTGTATGTCATGTTAAGTCTTTAAATGTGTCTAACTTTTGCTTGAGTCTCTTGTCATATGCTTCTTTGAGTTTTCTTGTTCTTGTTCCTAAGTTTTTGAACTATTGCATGAGATCTATGCTTTATGTTGTTGTATGCTCCTTGAAATTGATTTTGACCTAATTTTAAGGAACTAAGTGTTCAAGACACCCTAAAACATCATTCTCATCATTTTAAGTACCTAGTTTTGAAAAGAAAAAGTGTTTTCAAGACCAAAAACAGTTTGGGCCGAGAGCTTTTACAATGCTTGGTGAATCCATTTGGCCATTTTTACTAGGTGTTATGCTACCAAATTTTATACTTGGATTTTGGGTGATATTGGCAAATTAGTTCCATGTTTTGACTTGGTTATGATCTTTCATGGTGTATGCATGATTTGAGGTATAATCTTGGCTTGTTCAAATGCTTTCCATAGAGTCCTTAAAAGTGTTTTTCATTGTTTAGTCTTGTTCAAGTTTTGTCTTTAAAAACAAGTTTTCTTAAAAGTTAAACTTTCTTGTTTATGAGCTTTGCTTGCTTGTCTTTAGGTAATCTTTGTTTTGTCTTAGTAGTTTTCTTTTCCTTGTCTTCCTAGAGTGTCGTGACCAAGCCACTTGTTTGAGCTTTGAAAAGGTTTTCATCTCTTTAAAGGTGTTTTCACTTGTGTGGAAGGTTTTTGAGTGCTAGCCTTGCTTTCATGCTTTGGGAGTGCATAAAAAACACTTGGGTGCTTGAGAAGACCATACTTGGTCTCGGGTTTGGAATTGTTTGTTAGCTAACCTCTTCTTTGTCTCGGTTTTTGGTGAGTTTTGGTGTAGGAACATGAATATGGATCCAATCTTGGAGGTAGAGGAGGAGGAGGAGTCGGCCTCACCTTATTCCCCTCCCATGGTGACTCCTATGGCCCAAGAAAGTGAACAAATGACCCTTGCCAACATCTTACGTGAGATGGAAGTGAGTAGGAGAGAAACTTTTGACCAATTGAGGACGGATAGGAGGCAAAGTGAGATCTTCCTACAAGAGCACATCCAAAGACTTGAGCTTAGGGAAGATGAGAGGAGAAGGAGGAGGTCCTCTTCCGAGGACTCTAGCCATGGTGGAAGAAGAAGAAGACACAGCTATGATGGTGGTGGAAGACGCAATCCAATCCCACAAAGACAATTTCCACCAATCAAGATTCCAAAGTTCAAGGGAGAGAATGATCCAAACCTCTACATAGAGTGGGAGCAAAAAGTGGACCAAATCTTCAATATTCATTTAGTTAGTGACCAAGAACAAGTAGATTTAGTAGTTTTAGAATTTGAAGATTATGTCATGACATGGTGGCATCAATTGTGTATGCACAATATTAACCAAGAGCCACCCGCGGCCTCTTGGATGGACATTAAAACTTTGATGCGCACTAGATTTGTTCCTTCTTACTATAGGAGGGAGACTCTTTTGAAGCTCCAAAGGCTTCAACAAGGGTCTATGTGTGTGAATGAATATTTTAAAATGATGGAGTCCATGCTTCTCAAAGTAGGACTCCAATTTGAAAGTGAAGAAGAAAAGCTAGCTAGATTTGTAAGTCGTCTTAGAAGAGAAGTTCAAGATGTAGTTGAGTTGTATGAGTATTCCACTCTTGACAAAATTTTACACTTGGCCTTAAAAGTTGATAGTCAATTGAAAAAGAAACAAGAGGCCAAGAGGAATACTTCATACAATGAATACTACTCTAGAACTTGGAAAGGAAAGGAAAGAAAGGATGAGAAACCACCTTCCAAAGACCACCCACCTAGGACTAATTCGTCTAGAACCTCCCATGAAAGTGCAAACTCTTCTCAAAGTTCAAGAACTAGTTCCATCAAATGTTTTAAGTGTTTGGGCTATGGTCACATTACTTCAAATTGCTCAACAAAGAGGAACATGATCTTGAACCCTAAAGGAAAGGTTGAAAGTGAACATTCTTCTCCCCCCTCCCCTAAAAGTTCTTCCTCCCACACTTCTTCCCAATCTTCAAGTGAGGATGAAATCAAACCTAATGAAGGAGGTTTGTTGGTGGTTAGGCGCATGCTAGGCCAAGTGCCTAAAGAATTTGAAAACCAAAAAGAAAATATTTTTCACTCAAGGTGCCAAATCAACAATAAAACTTGCTCCCTCATAATTGATAGTGGAAGTTGTGTTAATGTGGCTAGCACAAGGGTTGTGGACAAGCTTGGCTTGAAAACCATCCCTCATGCCAAGCCCTATAAGCTTTCTTGACTTAGTGAGGAAGGTGAGATTAAAGTCGATAAACAAGTCCTTATTAACTTCTCCATTGCAAACTACAAAGATGAGGTATTATGTGACTTAGTGCCCATGAAAGCAACCCACATTTTATTAGGAAGGCCATGGCAATTTGATAGGAAAGCTTTTCATGATGGTCATGCCAACAAATTTACCTTTAGCTTCCAAGGCAAAAAGATCACATTACTACCTCTTTCACCAAGAGAAGTCAATGAGGACCAATTGCAAATGATAAAGAAAAGCAAAGAAGAGAAGGCGCAAAAGAAGACGCAAGGGCATGGCAATGAGTCCAAGAAGAGCATGATCACCCTCAAAGGGGTGAAGAAGGTAATGCTTGCCCAAAAACCCATCTTCCTAGCTTATCCTAGTGAATCTTCTCCCTCCTTCCAAAACCCTCACTCTAGATGTTCCTTAGACTTGTCATTAGTCTTAGATGAGTTCAATGATGTTTTTCAAGAACCTCCAAAGGGTCTCCCACCCCTAAGAAGTATAGAACACCAAATTGATTTCATACAAGGCTCATCTTTGCCTAATAGGCCAGCCTATAGGACTAATCCCGAGGAGGCTAAGGAAATTCAAAAACAAGTGAATGAGTTGTTAGAAAAGGGGTGGGTGCAACATAGCATGAGTCCTTGTGCAATACCCGTTATTCTTGTCCCCAAAAAGGATGGAACATGGAAAATGTGCATAGATTGTAGGGCTATCAACAACATAACCATCAGGTATAGGCACCCTATTCCTAGATTAGATGATTTGATTGATGAGTTACATGGTGCAACCATATTTTCCAAAATAGACTTGAAGAGTGGGTACAATCAAATTAGAATCAAAGAAGGTGATGAATGGAAAACCTCTTTCATCTCGTGTCATCAAATCTTGTGCCATTGCTTCAACTGCGGTTTCGCCTAGTATGAATCGACTAAGTGAAGGTGAGGGCCTACAATACACCACTTCAAAAGGAGTTATTCTGGCAGCTCCCTGAAAACTCGTATTATACCAATATTTTGCCCACGGAATAAACAAGTCTTGGGTTGTTCCGAGCTGAAACAGCTCAAATATATTTCCAACGTTCTATTTAGGACTTCAGTCTAACCATCCAACACTGGTGGTAGGCTGTGCTCATGTTCAACGTTGTCCCTTGCTACTGGAACAATTTCTTTCAGAAGAGACTTAGAAAAGTAGGATCTCTATCACTCACCGCCGAGGCAGGAACACCATGTAATTTAACTTCTTTGACAAAAATTTCAGCTATACTCCTAGCTGAATAAGGATGTTTAACTGGTATAAAGTGCCCATACTTGCTCAACTTGTCTATGACGACTGAGATAGCATCATAACCCTTGGATTTTGGTAGGCTGACTATAAAATCCATACTCACATCTTCCCAAACAACATTCGATATTAGTAAGGGTTGTAATACCCCTTGTGGTGAGGATGCCAAATAATTATACTACTGGCAATACCCCTTCTATAGAACAACATCCTTCTGTACTTCCTCTATTATGGATGGGAAGTCCTACCAAAAGGGTTTGGTTATTACTTGTAATTCCTTTTCCTTCTCCATTACATCTTCCAACCTTCTGGACAAGGCATTCACCACCTTATGATGTCAAACTCATACCCCAACAGTTTCGCTAACCAGTTTTGTTGATTCTGAGTTGTTATTTGTTGTTCTAAGAGGTAGCGTAAACTTTTCTAGTCTGTGTATACTGTGAATTTTTGTCCCAACAAGTATGGTCTCTAGTGTTGAATGGCCAGCACCAAGGCCATTAACTCCTTCTCATAAATTGACTTGGCCAACGAGGTATCTAATAAGGCTTTGCTGAAAAAAGTTATGGGTGTTTTTTCTTAGGACAAAACTGCTCCTATCCTGTTTCCTGACACATCGCACTCAATAGAGAAAGGTTGTTTAAAATCCGGTAGCTTCAACACAAGTATTGTTGTCATGGCGTTTTTTAGTTTCTTAAGAGCCTCTATGCTTTCCTCAGTCCACTCGAAACTCCTTTCTCCAATAGGTTGGTAAGGGGCTTCGCTATCTTCCCATAACCTTGTATAAATCGACGATAATAACTCCTAAGACCAAGGAAACCTCTTAAGGCTTTAATGCTCTTAGGTATTGGCCACTGGTGAATAGCTGCCAACTTCTCAGAATCCATCTCCACCCCTTTTTGTGAAATAATTTGCCCCAAATACCTTACTTGCTTCCTGAATTCGCATTTTTTTCTGATTTGACAAGAATTTATGCTGCTGTAGTGTCCCCAAAACCTGGTTTAGGTGTGTCAGATGTGCCTCCCACAACTTTCTGTAAATTAAGATGTCGTCAAAAAACACCAAGAACAATTTCCTCAAATATTTATGTAGAACCGTTTTCATAGCACATTGGAAAGAAGCTGGGGCATTGGTTAGCCCAAAAGGCATAACTAGGAATTGATAATGCCCATGGTGCGTGTGGAAAGCAATTTTCTGAATATCATGTTCAACCATTCTGATACGATGATACGCAGCTTTGAGATCAATTTTCAAAAAGAAGTTAGCTCCTTACAACTCATCCCACAACTCCTCCATGACTAGTATGGGAAACATATCCGGAATAGTAGGTTGTTGACTATAATTGATGCAAAACCTCCAACTCCCATCCTTCTTCTTGACTAAAATAACTGGGCTTGAATAAGGGCTATTGTTGGGCCTGATTATTCCAGATTTGAGTATGTCCGACAACTGTTTCTCAATTTCAGACTTCAACAAGTGTGGGTACTGTAGGGTCTTACATTCACTGGGTTCTCACCCTTCTTGATAGGAATTTTATGATCAATCCCCCTCCTGGATGGTAGTTCTAACACCTCCTAAAAAATCCCCTTATACTCCTGCAGAACCCCCCTTAATTCCTCTTGTTTAGGTGGCAAATTTGTACTTGGAACTTCAGCCTCCTCCATTTCAGTCACACCTAACTCCCAAACCAGCGTTATAGCTTCAATCTCAGTTTCCTTCAACAACACCTGAGGTGTTACCACCTTTTTTGTCAGTGTTAGATCTCCCTTTATTTGTACTTGATGATCTACTGTATTGAAAGACATTGTCAAAGTCCTCCAATTTACTTTAACCTCCCCTAGCGAAGCCAGCCAAGTCATCCCCAATATTAGGTCAACTCCTCCCAATTCGAACAAGAAGGTTTCCTTCACACTGTGCTCTTCCAACTACACCTCTACATTTTTGCAGCAGCCACTAGTTTGTTTTCTTATGGCCATCTCCCAATTTGACACAATACAGAAGGGTATTTTCCACTGGTAATTCCAAATCAGCCACTAATTCTGAGGAGATAAAACTATGGCTAGCCCCACTGTCTATCAGAATCAACACCTTCCTCCCTTTAACTCGTCCTTCCAACTTTATTGTATTTGTCTGAGTTAACCCTCCTGCTGAAAATAAAGACAGCTATATCTTCCTATTCCCCATGTCTTGTGATTCTCCTTCTTTTGTTTCCTCTCCGTCGTCCCCTTCCTTCTCATCTTCGGCCAAGATCACCACCTTTAGATTCTTATCGGGGCATCGATGTCCGAGACTATAAGCTCCCCCGCAATGGAAGCATCTTCCTTCTTCCCTTCTTCTATTATATTTCGGGTGAGGAAGGTTTCGTACCCCTCTACTCCTGGTTCCCTCCACTTTATTTTCCCCAGTTTTGGATCCAAACAATGTTTCCCTCCTTTCCTTCCGACCCGTACTGATTTGGCTGGGTGCGCCTTGTGAATTTCTCTTGAAGATTTCAGTTCTTGAAACTGTCCCCATCCCTCCTTTGTACCGAAAATTAGCATTGTTGTTTCCATATCTTTAGTTGTCTCCATGGATCTCACTAAATCCTTCGGGTCATGTGGTCGGATATGACTTTTGATATTACTTTTCTGATAGATTGGGAATCTGGGACACCAACATCTCAAATTCTTGAATATATTCTTCCATTGTACCATTCTGCCTTATTGCTGCTAGTTCTTCAAAGATAGAGCTCCTTTCTTTGCCTCTAAACCTCCTATTTAGTGCTTCAGTGAATTCTTCCCATGAAGGATTCTTAGTCTTCTTTTTCCAAAAGTGGAACTAGTGATTGGCACTTCCCTCCATACTGATGAAAGCCAACCGCAACTTCTCTTTTTTTAAGAAATACTCTGAATCTCAAAGAATCTCTCTGTTCTTGAAATCCACCCCATTGGGTCACTTCCTTCAAACGTTGGTAATTCTATCCTCTTCATCCAATGATGTTAAACCTCTTCTTCCCCACCGACTCTGAGTTGTCTCTTATCACCTTCCGTTCTCTTCTTCCCCCGTTCACTGAATTTTCACTCTTCTCGGAGCTCCCTTCTCTTTTCTTGTGTTGCTTCAGCAAATCTTTGATTTCTTGAATATTTTCTTGCATCCCCGTAATCGCTTTTCCTTGTTCGCAGGCCCATTTCTCCAATGCCACCATTCGTCCTTCCATGGTTAAGCCTCCCTTCGATCCGGCATGTCAGACCAAACTGTTAGGATTCATTGATTAAAGAACCCAAACTGTCTCATGAAATACTCACCAAGAACACTTACACCAGAGAAAATGACTGAAAAGACTTCTTTTATTGGTTACTATATAGTTCGTGAACATACACTACCAAGGGATAATGCTTCCCTTTCCACACGACTCTTAAGCATCCTGTCACTAACTCTTATAGACAAAAACTCCTCCCCCACTCAGACACAGACCTCCCCTTAAATAGTCTTCCATCAGAGATGACTATCACGGGAGGCTAATTCAGTTTAACCTCAATTGCCTAACCAACTAACTACTTGTCTTCTTCCTTCTCACATATACATTTAGTTTCCTAACAACTTTCTATTACAGTGGGGCATACGCAACACAAGTCTCGACAATTTGGCCACTAAGTTGAATTTAAAACCTAATGTATTCTTAAGTTGATATCACATGTAAGAATATTATAACTGAAAGGAACAAGATCCCAATAAAATTATACAGAGGAAAATCTAATTAAGAGACTAAGAAATGGAAACAACTATCATACCTTTTGTAGTAAGCGCTTCTCGGAAGAAGAACAGCACACCAAAGAAACAACAGGCAAGACCTGAATAACAGCTTTCAATTAGTTAATCAGTACATGCAATTGATAGTACATGCTTAACTTCAATACATATCAACTTTTCTCACCTCTTACATGTAGCGTAATATGAAATTTTTACATGTAAATTCTGAATTATGAAATAATTAATAATTTTCGATTAAGTTGTTTCTTCTGTAGGCCATAAATATCTTACTACAAGTTGACTTGTTAAGAATTTATATCCAAATATAGGTTGCCATTTCTTGAATTTTGTAGTCTGAAAAACTTGCCCATGTAGAATGACATTTAATTGGGTGCCCTATTTAAGGCTTAGTACACACCAATAAGGTTCAGCTGTCTTTGGATTATCCATAAAAATATCAGTTCGGTGTTTCAAGTTTCCCATCATATTGTGTCTCATCTTTAACGAATATATCTGAATTGTATAAATAGAAAGATGACAACACATATAAGATCTCAAAATTTTGTTACTTACAATTAATATATTACAGTTAACAGCTTGCACACTGCTTTCTATACAGGAAATAACATAGCAAGAATTTAGGCTAGAAGTATGAAAGTAACACATTATACAGACAAGTAATGGAGAAAAGGTACTGAAAAATAAGTAGAAAATCAGAATTTAAAGTTTCTCTCTATTCCATATATTTAAAATATAATGTAATTGCAGAGAAGAACTGTCACATCTTACTTGCAATATCAGCAACTTTTAATTTATCATGCAAAAAGACCCTGGCCATAATTGAAGCCATAATCGGAACTGTTGAGTTCAATACAATGGCTTGAGAGAAAGGCAGGCTTTGAGAGCTGAAAAATAACACATTGTTTTATTAAAATACTTGGCAACAAATGAAATCCTCAATGACAAAAAAAAAATCAAATAAAATAGATCACAATGATATTGTTATTATAGAATTGTATATTTTTGAATGTATTGTGTGTCTAATCTAGATTACACAATATGTATTTATACTATTGAATAGAATCAACAATCCTAATTTATGAGATTATGTAATGGTTGATTCCCAAGAAATCTGTAAGAGCTGATTATAATCTAACACTTTTCTTCAAGCTGGGGCATATATGTCATATGCACCAAGCCTGTTACAAATGTACTCAATCCAAGGGCCTCTAAGGAACTTGGTAAATACATCATCCAGTTGATTGCTAGAGTTGACAAAATCAATAGTGATTTCTCCATAGAGCACCTTTTCTCCAACGTGACAATCAATTTCAATGTATTTGGTTCTTCATGGAAGACCAGATTTGATGCAATGTGAAGTGCAGCTTTAGAAATTAGCTTAGTACACTAACTGCGAAAGTGATGCTGGATCAAGTTATGGTGAGATAGATGTGTCTACCTACCAGGCGACTATATCTTTCCGGGTCTTTCAATGGCTCCCCCTAACTCGGAAGAAGCTTGATATTGGGATCCACAGGAGTATGACAAGTACAACAGTCCAGCATAGCAGTTTCAATAAGAATGTTCAGGGCACACTTACGTGATTAATGACAATTCCAGAAGCAGATTGAGCAACTTCAATGCCTAAGAAATAATTTAGAGGGCCCAAATCTTTAGTATGAAATTGTTGTGAAAGGTGCCCTTTCAGTTGTCAAATTCCAGTCTCATCAAGGAGGAGACAGAATGATCAGTCTCACACCTTGTCATGCCAAACTGTATCAAGACAGAATTGAAGTGACCAAACCAAGTATGAGGAGATTGCTTCAAACCATAGAGAGACTGTTGATGCTTACAAACAAGACGAGAGTTGCTAGAAGCAAGAAAACCAGAGAGTTGATCCATATAAACTTCTTTCTGCAATTTACCATCTAAGAATGCATTTTTAATATCTAGCAGGTAAAGAGGGGAATGATGAATAGAATTCATAGCCAGAAAGAGACGAGAAGAAGTTATTTTGGCCACGGGTGAAAAGGTGTCCCCCTAATCTAGACCCAAAATTCTTGTATCCTTTGATGATCAAGCGAGCTTTTAAACCCAACGACAAGCAACAGTTTTCTTGCCAGGAGGTAAAGGAATATATTCCCAAGTGCCATTGGAATGTAAGGCTGCCATCTCCTCTACCATTGCCTGATGCGAGCCGGGACCAACCATGGCTTCACCTATAGTATTAAGAATAGACACAGAATCCAAAGAAGAAATAAAAGAGAAATAAGATGGAGACAAACGATCATAAGTAATGGTAAAATCACAGAGAGGGTTAGGATTCCAAGAGGAACGAATACCTTTTTGTATTGCTATAGGAGGTTCAAGTGGAGGAAGCGTGGACGGAGGGGCGATTGGACCAGGAAATGATCAGTAAAGTGAGTCACAATTGGAGTTTGAACTCATTTGTGGTATTGAAGCAAAGGACCATGTTAAGAAGTGCACTTTAAACCTAACTCAACCCTACAAACCGGCTTGTAAGGTGAGATTTGCACCTACTTACATACTATAAACTTATCGTATCACTAGTCGATGTGGGACTTCCAACACCCCCACGCCGAGGTATATACATCTCAAGCATGGAACTTGACATTAATGGGTGGTCCCACAATGGCACGATAGCGGGTGGAATAATACGTCCAACAAACAAGAAATCTCGTTAGGATAGACTCTAACAATGGCTCTAATACAATATAGAATTGCATATATTCTGAATGTATTGTGTGTCTAATGCAGACCACACAATATGTATTTATACCATTGAATAGAATCAATTACAATAAAGACACATAATAGTTAGGAAACAATCATCCTAATTTACGAGATTATGTAACCATAGATTATATTCAAACATTTATAATTAAAAATATAAAGCTAATCCTATAAAAGCAAGGATATCTAGATTATATAGGCATTATTAGGAACGATTTCATTTATTCCCACCTCATATCTTTGTTATTAGAAAATATGAAATATCTTATTGTTTTGATTCCTTTTTCTTCTACATATAAAGCATCCATATTGTCTTGGGAACACACTTTTTCAACTTAATGTCATCACAGCCACAACTACGAACACCGCATTGAGAAAAAGGTGGGCGACTACAATTTCCACAAGCATAGCTGCTGCAGTCCTATGACCTTAAGGATTAGGGTTTCACATATGATTGTCAATAATTTAGCAAAGGGGGGAATGTATTTTCTAGAAATCGTTATTGGAGTTGTTTCAAACTTACTTTCAATGACAGAAATTATCAAAGCATATTCTTGCAGCAGAACTTCAAGAATAGTGTCAACACATTGACATGTATGACTAGACATCTAATTCTAGCAAGTTCATCTCCAATGCATAGGAGGCATGTGGATCACTACAAAGTTGTCTAGCACGCGTCGTGGTTTAGGCAAAGATGTTGTCTTGAATTTGTTCCCACACTTGATACGAGTGGATAGATCCAAGAACACGAGACAAGATCGACTTTGAAAGCATCAATTGAAGCCAAGTAAATAAGATTTGAACTTCACTTCCCATTCTTCATAGGCTAGGTTTATTTTTCTAGAAGCGCGGTCATCACCTCAAAGAAATTGAGGAGGAGTCACTAGGTTTACATAAAACAATGAAGTCTGTGCGACTTTCTAATAGGTTCAACTGATGCTTCCAATGAAATTAATTGGAATCATCAAGTTTTTCAACTATAGAATTGGGAAAATATTGGGAAGAGCAAGGGAGGGAATTTGAATTGGCCATTGCGCAACAATCCTTGGCTCATGACACCATATCAAAATTTTAGGAAGGAGAGAAAACAAAGAAACAATTAACAGAAAGAGAAGGATTACTATTACACTTAATGAGTCTTAGATAACCAGAACAGACAGAAAAGAAGAGAAATGAACAAAATTATTTTATTCAATGTGAAAACGAAACTGAGTCATGTACACTTAGAGTGTTTATAGGAGAATGGTTTTGTGTGTAACCACATAACTTTACAGCTGCCATAAAGAGAACTAAACAGAATACAAGGGAAAATGTACAGTTATACAAAACACATCTTATTACTCTAATAGGCAGCCTCAAACTTAAGTAGAAGATTTTTAAACAGAAAAGTGCTTCACATTAAGTTTGCTACGAAGAATAGCATGTGTAGAAGATAGGGACTTAGTCAAAACATCAGCCCACTGATCAAGAGCCGGAACATGAGAAACAGCCAATTGTTGAGACAATCTTCTCCCGGACAGCAAAGGCAGTTTCTTGGTTGAGAAAATATTTGCACCTCGTTTGGATAGTTTAGAATTGGATAACATAGGAGAAGAGATAGGATCTGCTTTTGCCATGTTGGTTTTATGAAGTAATCACGAATATATTTGGTTTGAGTCACGAGAATAGAGCCATTCGTCAAATGTTTGACCTCAAGACCAAAAAAGTAGTCTAACTGACCAAGCTATTTCAGAGAAAAGTTTGCATAGAGTTTAGCAATGATAGTGTGAATCAGACTGAGAGTTGACAGTGACAAGAATGTAATCAACATACACTAGAAGATAGATAACATCAGATCAATGATTATAAATGAACAGAGAAGTGCACAAGAGCAAGAGACAAAACCCAGTTGCTGGAGAGTAGTTTGCAGTCGTGTAAACCATTGTCTTAGGGCTTGCTTTAGGCCATAAAGAGCCTTGTTAAGCTTGCAAACTAATGATTTATCATAAGCTTCAAATCCTGGTGGTTGTTGCATGTAAAAAGTTTCATCTAAGAACCCATGGAGAAAGGCATTATTCTCATAATTTAGGGTAGAATTGTTCAATTTATTATTCTGAGAATACAACTCCTATATACAAGGCTAGAATCCTATTTTAGGAAGTATAATAGTAGCACCTAGACAATCAAATCCCTATGATTCAAGGATACCATTATACACTGCAATTATAATCTGCTAAATAAGGAAATAATAAAACACAAATCCTGACAGAATTAATACAAATAATAAAACAGATTCTAACAATTATTAACATCAAGATGGAACATTTTCCACCTATAAGAAACAGCAACAGTGAGAATAATACGTATAGTAATTGGTTTAATGACTGGAGGGAAGGTTTCATGAAAGTCAAACCCATGAATTTGATGAAACCCTTTAGCGAAAGGACACGCTTTATATTTGTTGATAGAGCCATCAACATTTTCTTTAACTCTAAACACCCATTTACATCCAATAATTTTTCTGCCAGTAGGAAGAGGAACCCGATCCCAGGTTTTCTGATTAATTAAGGCCTCATACAATGCATGGCAACTTTCCAATTCTCATCACTAAGGGCTTGTTTGACAGTTTTAGGCTCAGAACAAGAAAGCAACAGAGAAGGATGAACTCTTTTTTGATTAATAGCAGTTTTACATCTTTTTTTATCCTAAACCACCTAGGCTTCGTAGTCAAGATTAAGCAGGCCATCTAAACGATTAGACTCCATGAGGAAACGTGCAAGAACCACAGGATTAAACAAAAATCTCTGTAACTTGTGTGACTTGATGACTTGTTCAACATACTAACACTAGTGACAGTAATTGGAATCATCCAGTTTTTCCATGATCACGAAGGTGAAGCCATGAGAAGAGAGCACAAATGAAAAAAAAAAAACCCACCGTGAATTGATAGGCAGAGTGTCGAACACGAACAATTAGAACGAAAACCAGAAGCGACGATGAGAGACGAACAAATCTGTCGAATAAAGGCAAGGAAACCAGACAATCAGAACATGCAAACAAGTTCGACGAACCGAGGTGAGCAGAACCCATAGAACGAAACCTATAAACAAATCTGCAATAGATACGTAGCAATTGGACGAACACAAGCAACGAACCGCAACAAACGAACAAACTTCAAGTTGTGATTGCAAACACAAGACGAAAAGCAATCAACAAACGAACGTCAAAGAGAAGTGTGCACCAAAGAGATGCATAAGTAGAAGATAATCATGCAATCACAAGGAGGGTGAAAAAAACGCTTTGGATACCATCTTAGATAACCATAACAGAGAGAAAAGAATAGAAATGAACAAAACTATTTCATTGAATGTGAAAACTGAACAGAGTGATGTACACTTAAGAGTATTTATATGATAATTGTTTTGTGTGTAACCACAGAACTTTACAGCTTTCATAAAGAGAACTAAACAGAATACAAGGAAAAATGTACAATTCTACAAAACACATCTTATTACTGTAATACTCTAATACTCTAATAATGAGAAAGAATATACAAGTTAAGCATATACCGGCAAAAGAAGATGGTACGGATCAAACAAACTAATGGTTAAGAAACGAACTTTAAGCCTAACTCAAACGTACAAAATTGACTTGTAAGATGAGGTTTGCACCGTCATATATACTATAAATGGGCCCTATCTCTAATCGATGTGGGACTTCCAACACTAATCATAGCAGAAAAGAAAATAACTAACTAACATCCGGTTGAATAATTGAATGTTTGCATTTATATCTCTAATATTTATGGAGTTGAACATTTTACGTAAATCCTTTCTCAAAATCGGATTAGCCCGATAGACCCACTATCTTTGAAGGAATTTTTCTTGTGAACCTTCCTCTTAGGTTCACATTCACTATTTAGGCACAAAAGCCAACAAGTTTTCGACGATCAGTCTTTCCTGCGACGAACACAAGGGTGGGATCACACAACATCAATCTATCCAACCGTCCAAACACCAACATGAGCCAGCCATCCATGCACCTTCACCCGTGACCTCTATCTGGCTCCAATTGTAGCTCTAACCTACGCATGTCGTAGTGCCTAACTTGATAGTTGACTACTATGTGTATTTTCTACTCACGGGAATTAACCCTATATTTAGTTTTCACTATTTTCACAATTATATTGATTCCTTTTCACTATTTTCACAATTATATTGATTCCTTTTTCACAATACATAAAGTATTCATGTTTCTCATAAACGCGTGGATTCATATGAACGTTCCTGTCTTTTCTAGAGTTTGAAAAAAATGAAAGGTTGGAAAGGAAGAAGCAAGTTGCACTAAACTTAATATGAAGAATATTGTCAAATTACGAATGGAAGTTTTACAAAACTTTGTTCTCACATACTTATTATTAGTTACAACATGCATGATTACGAAATGCAATTCAAATCCTTTCCCTAAAGCCTTTATCTAATGTTGTACTTCTAAGAATTAGTGCAATAACTGATCAAACCCAAGAGCTTTATAATATATATCGTGTTTGACTAACTAACAGTGAAGAAAACAATATCATCCGGTATCAAATAACATCCTAAAAGTACGTTAAAATATTCTGAAAGTATGACATTTTTACGAGTAGAAAGACAAGTAGTGAGTCCAGTAGAGAAAAAATCCGAAAAGAACAAATGAAATGCTGAAAAGAAACAAAATAGAGAGGGAAAATACTATGACCACTTACCAATATATAAAACTTGACATTGATATACATCCTGTAAGGGCCCTTAAAAGTAAAATGATTCTAACTTGGGATGTTCCAAATACTGGCTGTTCACTCCTTCTCAACCACAAATATGACAGTATCAAGGTAATTGCACATCTTGTAAAAGCAGTCTCAAATAAAGGAATTGCCTGAACTGTCAAATCAAAATTGTTATTGCAAAAATTAAAATGGGAAACACTTAAAAAGAACTGAAAAGTAAAAATGAGAACAGTAAATCTTGAAAATATATCTTAAAGTGAACTCAATAGATAAATAAAATGTATATTTTAAATTTAACTAACTATTTAAATAAATATATAAGAATAAATGATGGAATTAGAAGTATAACTAATATAGATAGTATGCCAAAATTCTTAAGATGCAAAACTATTTTGTTGAAAAAGATTTCAGGAGTCTTGGTGTTCCATCCACTGTCTGTTTGAATACCGCTTGAGTCCGTTACTAATACTTAAGATTGCAAAATCTATATATTGAGTATTAAACAGTATTCAGTATTTAACAACTGATGTATGATTCAGTGATGTAGCTCAAAAAAATATTTATTTAGTTTCAATCAAATATAGGGCAAATAAATAAATTAGTTGTTGACAGGGTTCAAAATTTATGACTGCATGACATGATGTGGCTAGAACATCTCAGCTGTTATTGCATAAGACTGTGACTGTGGGCACAGCATAACCATGCCCAGTTCAAAACAATGGACATGGGTAAATGCAGAGAGGCTGGAGTGGTTAGAGAGGGTGACCTTAGGCTAATTATTTTTTATCCCCAAGGCTTGTGCAGTGAAAACTAGTAATGATGTAATTGAATTTATGAATATTGAAGAAATTGAAATGAACAGAGGAAAAATTTAAAGTTTACCTTCTCCCTTCCCCTTCCCAAAGAAAGTATGACAAAACTTAAGAGTTTAACACCATAGAAATTCACAAGTGAATTGCTAGGTACTTTCAACAAAATACTTTTTTCATTGGTTGTTACCACTATTATGCAAATGTATCGCATGTTACTTGCATACTTGTGTGATCCTACGAATTTGAGGGACACCGCAAACTAAAGCACACAGCAGATCAGAGGAGGCACCAATCTTAGCTGGACTGCACAGTTGCTCGTGAAATCCCGGGATCATGTGAGCAAGCTAAAGGACACCGCAGATTGTGAGGACGTAATCTTAGCTGGATTGAACGGTTGCTCATGAAATCCCAGGACCATGTGCCACATAGATCAATTTCAGTTTGAGCGGCTAGAGTTCGAGAATTGAAATAGCCCAATTGTTGACTAAAAGACCCGATCCAACCCGCAAAAGAAGCACAACTTGTATGGCCCTTTTGTTCCGCTAGGCTTCCCAACCCATTCACAAATATAAAGAGAAGCAAACAACTCTTATTGGTGCACTCTAATGTTGGTGTTAAAGCTGCTGTCAAAATAAGTATTACCATCGCCATTGACAGCCATCTAAGTACTAATGCTGCAGCCGCTGATGCTAGCTTCACAGTTGACGGCCATCGCAGCATCTACACACTCTATTTTGCTTTGTATTTTCTTTTTGTTCTTGTCAAAGAGTGTTATTTGTTCTTTTTGGAGAGTACTTTTTTTTTTCTTGCTAGAGAGTGTTCTGTTTTGTTTATAATTTGAAGACTACAATTGAATTAGCGGAAGGTGATTCAGGTCCATCACTAGAAATGGAAATGCTATTGGACCAAGGACTAATTGCTGCATGGAGTATTGTGCTTTAATTGATGGGAAAGTGAGAAATGTGAACTGTACATATTGTGAGGAAGTATAAACAAGAGCAATTTATAGATCGAAACATCATGTAGCAGGAAATCTGAAAGATTTTGGGGCACGTATAGTAGTTGTTGAGGAACTTAAAAAATTGATGTTGGATGTTGTTTATCAATTACTGCAAAATTTGATTATAATGCCAACAATTCAATGGTGAATGGTGTAGATGCATGTTAAGACTAATACCCTAGATGCATGAGGTGAATGCATGAGGGGGATAACTGCTTGTATATAGGGTGATACATATGCTTGTGTGTTGGAAAGTGTATAGTTTGTGGTTATTATATATATATATATACACATATATATATATATATATACACATATATATATATATATATACATATATATGTATATATATATGTGTATATATATATATGTGTATATATATATATACATATATATGTATATATATATATGTGTATATATATATACATATATATGTATATATATATACACACACATATATATACACACACGTAGAGAGAGAGATACTTGAAAGAATTAATATGAAAGAAAGAAGATTCTTATCCAATTGATTTATTTGATACAGTACGTCAATCTCTATATATAGAGAACTATAACCCTAAAGTAATAATTACATGAGATGTCTAAAACCTTTTAACAACTTCTACTAATACATTTAATATCCAACTAACAACAATATATACATAATATATATATATATATATATATATATATATTGTTTTCAAAGTTAGCTTACACTTTTGCTTGTGGTGTTTGTGCTGTTTGCTACAATGACCATGTTGACACACGCAAGCAGCATGTTTGGAGAATGTCCAGCAATAGCATATGCAAGAGAACCTAGCAAAGGAGATTTTGTATTCACATGTGTATTTATTTTTTTTTCATTCCTCTTCGTTAGTGTTATTAGATATCGGATAACGGAAAATATTGGATACCCAAAATTCCTTTATAAAGTTATAACCGATATCGATATCGGGTTATGGCGAAAATATAATTATAATGCAAAATAGGTGTATTTTGTGGTATGTTCTTAAGCTGTCATGATCATTGGCCGCGTGACAATAACAACAATGGTAAAGGGAGGCTGAAGAAGAATGAGAGAAAGGGTGATTATGTATCTATTAGGTTAAATTGAATTTTATTGTGCCTGACCTACTTTTTTACTGTGTTTTAAATCTTTTTTACCATGTGGTTAAACCTTTTTTACCTTGCTGCCCAGATGTGCCTATTAGGTTAAATTAGATGTTATTGGACCTTACCCAATCCATGTGTTTTAAACCCTAAAGAATAAATATATCCTAGATGTTTAGGTTTCTCTTCTCCAAGAATGTTGTGCCGTCGCAACTGAGTTTCTTCTCCCGTCGGTCCCGCTGGTCTCTCTTCATCTTCTCCTTTCTCCTCTCTGATTGTTTCCACCATCCTCGTTTCACATTTGCCGGCCGATATGCACAAAGCGGCCGCTATGGGCCGCCATCAAATTTCTGATTCACCACCACTTTATTGTCATGGTAGCTTGGAAACCCATTACTGATTTCCACCATGGCGCTACTATGGCCGAAATTTGATAACACTGCTCTTCATACATTTTAATGTATAATATATGTATGAACCTTTTATGAATCTAAAAGGAACAAAAATATTGGTTTACATGTGTATGATAAAATTTCTATACTTGCGATACCCAAAATTTAACTAATCATATGATACACCTAGTATCGCTTAACTAGATGCGTCTAATGAGCTATAATTCAATAGACAAGTTTACTAGTGTTAGAATATAATCAGCGGTTACAGATTTCTAGGAAATCAACCGTTACATCATCTCGTAAATTAGGGTGATTGATTCCATATTATTATGAGCCTTTATTGTAATTGATTCTATTCAATAGTATAAATAAATATGGTGTGCTTTGCATTATACACACAATATATTAAGAACATATACAATTCTATATAATATCAAAAGTTTAAGGTTTCGATCTTAAATTTTTATTTTTTCGGGTGAACTATACCCGCAGCCAATGTGCACCGCTTTGTTGTCATCGAGCTTCTTTTTCCTTCGATGCCCACTGCGATCCAGACCATCTCCCTCCGACGATCACCGCCGCACTCTGTTTATTGATTCGATCAATTGCTGCATGCGCCCTCACGCACAGTTTCTTCCTGGCGCGTCAGTCTCGCGCACCTGTCTCTGCTTGCGTTTTTCTCTCTGTTCCGGCATGACCCATTTGCATGCTCACCCTCTATCTCCTTCCTCACACCAGGCCCCCTCTTTTAGCCCATTTCAGGTACTTGTCTCATGGCTTCCAAAAGCTCACTCAAGTCGTTGTGGATATCGTGATAAACGCCCTCGTTGCAATTTTTGTTTATGGTATGGCCATACTGCAGCACGATGTCATACAAAGGAAGGACAACAACACAAGACAACTAATATTCCTCAAGTCAATCCTCCAAAACCATTAGATAAGGTTTCAATTTCAATTGATGCCTACAATGAGTTTCTCCAATACAAGGCAGCATTGAAGCCTACACAACCTATCGCCATCGTTGGTCAGTCTGGTAATCTTGTAGCCTGTATTTCTAAATTCTCCTCCCTTGGACCTTGAATTCTTGACTCTGGTGCCTTTGATCATATGTCTGGTAGCAAATCCTTTTTCTCTCAACTCTCTTATTTGGATTCTTTACCCTCTGTTACCGTGGCAAGTAGCTCTCAAAGTTCATGGCATTGGTCAAACACACCCTTCTTCCAATCTTACCCTAGATTCTATGCTTTATATTCTCGATTATCCTTCTAATTTAATCTCCATAAGCAAGCTCACTCGCACCCAAAATTACTCTGTTCCTTTTGCTAATAATTTGGTTCTTGTTCAGGATCGACGTACCGGACAGACGATTGAACCAAGACATGAGTCTCAAGGATTATACTATTTCTCACAATCGGTTCCTTGTATCTCCACTATGTCTCAAGCTCTTGAACATCAACGCTTAGGTCATCCTAATCCTACCAAAATGCGTGTCATGCTTCCCAGTCTTTCACACAGTTCGTATTTTCAATGTGAGTCTTGTCAGTTAGTAAAACACACTCGTCATACCTATGGTACTCGTGTTAATAAAAGTGCTTTGTCACCTTTTGCCTTAGTTCACTTTGATATTTGGGGTCCTGATAATGTTTGTTATACTTTGGGTTTCTATTACTTCATTACTTTCATTGACGATTTCTTCCGATGTACTTGGGTATTCTTGATGAAAAATTGTTCTGATGTTTTTTCTATATTTCAAGGTTTCTCGACTGAAATTCAAAATCAATTTGGCCCATCACATCTATGAAAATTTTACGCACAGATAATGCCCGTGAATATATTTCTTCCCAATTTCAGTCTTTTTTTAGTTCACAGGGTATCCTCCATCAAACATCTTGCTCTCACACACCACAATAGAATGGTGCCGCCAAAAGAAAGAATTGATACTTGGTTGAAATTGTCCGTACTCTTCTTCACCACAATATTCCTCTTCGATTCAGGGGAGATGCCTTTCTAACAGCATCTTATTTGATCAACAGCATGCCTTCCTTTGTCCTTAATAATCAGGTTCCTCACACTCTCTTATATCCAACACAAGATCTTTACTCCATTCCTCTTCGTGTCTTTGGTTGCACTTGTTTCATCCATGACCTTAGTCCAAGTAAAGATAAACTTTCTTCCAACATTGGCCTCTTCATCAGCTAGATATTAAAAATGCATTCTTACATGGTGAATTGCAGGAAGAAGTTTATATGGAGCAATCCCCTGGTTTTCTTGCTCCCAGTGATTCTCGTCTTATTTGTAAGCTTCAACGGTCTCTCTATGGTTTGAAGCAATCTCCTCGGACTTGGTTTGGTCGTTTCAGTTCTGTCTTAATTCAGTTTGGCATGACCAGGTGTGAGATTGATCACTATGTCTTCTACTTTTGTTCCTCTTTTGGCAAATGCATTTACCTTGTTTATGTTGATGACATTGTCATCATGGGTGATGATAAGCCTAGAATTCAACAACTCAAAGAGCACCTTTCACAACAATTTCGTACTAAAGATTTGGGCCCTCTCAAATATTTCTTTGGCATTGAAGTTCCTAAATCTGCTTCTAGAATTGTCATTAATCAACATAACTATGCCCTGGACATTCTTACTAAAACGGCTATGCTTGATTGTCATCCTTGTAATACTCCTTTGGATCCCAATATCAAGCTTCTTGCGGGTCATGAGGAGCCATTGAAAGACTCGGAAAGATATCGTCACCTAGTAGGCAGACTTAACTATCTCAACATCATCAAACCCGACACAACTTTCGCGGTTAGTGTGGTAAGCCAATTTCTAAATGCTCCTTGTGATAGCCATTGGGATGCTGTGACACGTATTCCTCGATACATAAAAGGGCTCCAGGACAAGGATTATTATATGAAGACAAAGGCAGTACCAAGATCACTTGTTACTCTGATGCGGATTGGGCAAGATCACCATCAGATAGAAGATCCACTTCTGGATACTGTGTTCTTATCGGAGGTAACCTTATCTCATGGAGGAGCAAGAAGCAAAATATAGTTGGGAGATCTAGTGCAGAAACAGAATATCATGTTATGGCAGCAGCCACTTGTGAGCTTACGTGGCTTAGGCAACTACTACTACAACTAAAAATAGGGGACATCCATGAAACAAAGCTTATTTGTGACAATCAAGCTACACTTCACATTGCATCAAACCTGGTCTTCCATGAAAGAACTAAAGACATTGGAATTGATTCTCACTTTGTTAGAGAAAATGTGCTCTCTGGAGAAATCACTACTGATTTTGTCAACTCTAGCAATCAGCTGGCTGACGTATTCACCAAGTCCCTTAAAGGCCGTTGGATTGAGTACATTTGTAACAAGCTTGGTGCATATGACATATATGCTCTAGCTTGAGGGGGAGTGTTAGAATATAATCAGCGGTTACAGATTTATAAGAAATCAACCGTTACATAATCTCGTAAATTAGAATGATTGATTCCATACTATTATATGCCTTTATTATAATTGATTATACTCAATAGTATAAATACAAATTGTGTGCTCTACATTATACACATAATACATTCAGAACATATACAATTTTATAGCTAGGTTATGCTTCCTCAAACGTAGTGCATGGTATGCATTATAAGGGTAATGTGACACCTAGTGTTGGGGCGTTATAGAAGCCATCTCAGAGAAGTGACCAACCCAAAGAACAAATAACAGAAACCCTAAAATTCTGATATAGCACATGTCACAACACAAAGGTGCACCGAAACAGAAAAATGAAGTCAAAACAGGAGATAAAAGTGTTTGTCGAGTCAAACGAAGGTGTTGCTGACAGGTTGTGATGACGAGGAACATGGCACGTGGAGGACACGTTCCACAAGCATGAAGCACGTAGATTGACACATGACAACACATGGAAGATTGGCAGGTTGCGCGACCACCACGATTAGGTTGCACTCCTCAAGGCACACCTAACCCTAATTCTTTTTATCAAAATGATAGCAGACAAAAGTGGAGATGATGACGACAATAGCAGGATTGAACAAATAGGATGGATAGAGAAACCACATATATCTTGCCCTATTGTGTTTCTTATTAATGTAAATATATGGGACACAAAAGGAGGCAAGACACTTTCCTATTGGGTACACACAAAAGGAAATGTCAATAAAACTACTTTACATTTCAACAAGCCATTGGACGATATACTACAAGACCAAAAGAGTCTTACTAGTGTTGAAGAATACAAGAAGTGTTGGACAATGTACATGCAACCAACAACTTACATATGTTAGATGAAGCACATGCATCAGATGAAGACCAAGCATTAGACTTAAACTGTGTAGAATAGACAAAAAATAGTATGATAAAACTTAAAAGTTAAACACCAAGGAAATTCACGGTCAGAATTGCTAGCTACTTTCAACTAAATACTTTTTCCAGTGGTTGTTCCCTTATTTTGCAAATGCATAATGTCAAGCAGAACCTACAACATACCGTGCAAAACAGCAGAACATTACCAGAAAATATATTTGTAAGAACCCCCATGAGAAAGTAGATGGTAGATGAGAAAGCCATACAAAGTAAACCAGAGTATCTGGACCCATTCCACACCCACAATATAAAATTTGTGAAAGGAGATGTCTCGGACTCAAGTAATCTTGTCACCTCATCCTGCAATAAAATATAAGGCAAAGAAATTAACTCTACTTCATTGTTCACTTTGGTTCTATTATCTTTTTTTTTTTTTCTCTTTTTAAGAGGAACACAACAAACCAACTTTCCCTTAGCCTATAATAATAAATACAAACCTACACAAGAATCCAGTATAGACAAAATTTGTTTCAAAGAAAATTTGTTGTTTACTCAGCCACAAATGTAAAAGCCCCCATCCATTACATTTCAGTGTTGTCTTACTCAATTTATTGTGCTTTTAGACACATACTAAAAGGTACAAAGCCAGTACTTACGATTGAATTTTATTATAGGTTTCTAGTTCAAAGCAAATTATAAGTACAACACATCAATATCTATGATATTTACCGTTATATTATAGAAATAAGGCACAAATCTAATGTAGTCACGAGTATTTGCAGTTTACTCAGCCACAGATATAAAACCCCCCATCCATTACATATCAGTCCTATCTTACTCAATTTATTGTTCTTTTAGACATATATACTAAGGTATAAAGCCAGTACTAGGGATTGAATTTTATTATAGGTTTCTGATTCAAAGCAAATTATAAGTACAACACATCAATATACCAAAATTTTATAGTATCTATAATATAAGGTGCAAATGTTTCATAATCAAGTGTATTTCGATTATACATGTATAACTAAGAACATTTTTATCTATTCCTATATAATACCTTTATTATTAAAGGATACCACATCTCCTCTATTTATTGTATTGGTTTTGTTTTCTCAATATAAATAATGTACTTGTGTTATTTCAAAATACACAGTTTTAGCTTAATGTCTTTCTATTTCTTATAGTTTAACATGGTATGTAGAGTCTTTTTCAAAACCATGTTTGCCCAAGTTTTTGTGTAACTTCTATGCTCCAACAAGCACAAAGTTGGGATCATACCGAGCTAATCTATCCAACCGTGCAAACAGAGCCCATTCACATGCACTAATGTCATGTTTCTCGCAGCTTTGCAGCTCCCACTAGAGCATGTGCGAGTACCCGACAAGTCGCCTCCTCCATGTGACCCTATCCTTTTGGTAGCGACTCCTAAGGAGTTTGTTTGGTGATTCAATCAAATTGTTTGCTTTACATGATCTTAATGATCTCCTTCCACCATCTACAGATATAAAGGAACTTGAGAACCATGATCAAATTTTGAGATCACCAATAGACCTTCCCATGACTTCTATATTTTTGCAGTCTTCATATTCCTCAAAAACAAAGACAGAGACACATACTTTGTTAGCAAGGGACAATACTACATTTGCATCACAAAGTAATAGTTTTGGATGTTTACACGTGGGTAATTCTAAAAAACACCCAAAATGCAAGCATTGTCACCACATTAGACATACCATTGATAAATGTTGGAAGTTTAATGCAAAACCCCTCGTTCACTCAATATTGCCTAGATTTCTAGTATTGAGTCACATGTTACTCCTATATAACCATTTTATTAGCCTCATGACTTCGACGACCATTCTTATTCTTTTCTCTTCCCTCTCATTTATTGCATATGTACAATCAATGTCACTATAAATAAGTATACCTAAGAGAGTGGAATTAAGCTTTCTGATACAATTTATTTTCCTTTCTATTTATCTCAATTTGGTATCAAAGCAAGTTGATCCTGCTCTATCTGTTTGGCAAAAAGAACTATCTAGTCAGCATAAGTCGTCATTTGCGATGCAATTTTGTTCATTGAAGTTATAGTTTGGAGCGTCTCGAGGAGCTTGATCCAACCACACCTCATGCGCCGCATTCCCAGGGTTGAATATCAACTAGACCATACCGATTCAACTCCTTGGCTCCTTCTAAGCATGTTTCCATCCTTGTTTCTACCTTCTAGTACTATTTGATGTGAAGGTCAAGGGTTCTCCACGGCTTCTCTCTCTTGTAGACCTACTTTTCCTTTCAAGAGATTGTTTGCCTCTACCATATTTCAACATGTCTTCTAGGACTTCCACCCCAATTTTTATGACTCCTACAATAACTGCTATGAAACTAAATGGAAAAATTACTTGTCTTAGTCTGGTTTAGTTGAACTTACATTTCTTGACCAAGGTTTCCATGATCATCTAGAACACAAATGTAAAGTACCATCAAATCAAGTTCATAGTAGAAGAAAATTGATTTTTAGCTATGTGCTATATCGTGGGAATCAATAAAACCCCAATATTACGTCTTTTGATGTTAAAGCTCAATCAGAAGAATTCAAGATGTTCTTACAAGTTAGTTTATTACTTGAGATCATAAAAAATTAAATTAGTTTTATATGGCTATGATTCTCTATTCAATGAATCTAGATTTTGATAATGTTAGAGATCAAATTTTAACTAGCAAAGAAGCTCCTTCTATGAAAGCTTAACAACTCAGCCCCTTGATGTTCTAGCTCTTAGAGTAGAAATATTCAAGAATTTGTTGCATCTTCTACTATGGTACCTACTCATCGAAGAAGACATCCCTAATGCACATATTGCAAAATAATGGGTCATACCCAATAGAATTGCCACTCTTTGCATGGCTTTCCTAACAAGATAGCAAATATCTCCAAATATAAAGTTGTTGATCCAAAGTTCTCGAGTGAAGAATATCAGGAATGTTTGATATTATCAACACAAAGAGCTAGAATATTTCTAGTAATACCCATTTTCACTCTTCTCTCTCCTTTACTAAAACCCCTTATTTCATACTAATAGCCAACAGATCTAAAGTAGCCTCTCGAGGAAATGGTCCCTCTCAAAATTGAAACCAAATTTACCAAAACCCCTTTTAAAATGAAGCAATTTTGTCCCTCTCAAAATTGAAACCAAATTCAATTTTTTGATTAAATTTGTTTTTGGTCCCTTAACTTTCAATGAAAATTGAAATTTGTCCATCTTTGAAACTTTGACCAACTTTAGTCCCCGAACTTTAAAAATATATGAATTTAGTCCTTATGACTAAATTTTGTTAAATTTATTTGACATTTCAAACATTTCGTGATTGTATTTGAGTTTTTTACACCATTTCACACATTTTCGCTTCAATGTTAACTCACATACTATCATGAAATACGTCTAAAATGTCAAATAAACTTAATAGAATTTGGTTAAAATGAGTAAATTCACGTATTTCTAAAGTTGGGGATTCAATTGGGTTAAAGTTTCGAAGAGGGACTAATTCCAATTTTCACTGAAAGTTAAGGGACTAAAAACATATTTAACCCTTAATTTTTATATAAATGTTATAAAGATGTTTTTATTAAAACTCAAATTTTTATTAAATAATTTTGGTTTAGGGATACAATTAGTTTGAAATTTTAACATCCAATCAGTGTTATTGATATCGGATAACGGATTATATCGGTGACCCCAAAAACCTTTATAAAGTTATAACGGAAATCATAACGAGTTATGGCGGAAATAATGCGGTAAAGAAAATATAATACCCCACATATAATTTAAATACAAAAATAATGATATTGAAGTATTATGATCATTGGCAATTATTTTTGTTGAAAAATTGGTATGTTTTTTTTTGCAAAATAGTTATAGTGAAAATAGAGAAGTAAAAAAAATATTGAAAAAAGAAAAAGAATTTAGTTGGCCAGTGGAGGCAGCTGTTGGCGGTGTTTGGTGGTGGCCAATGGTGGCCAGTGGCGGCAGTTGTTGGCGATGTTTGGTGGTGGCAGCGGCTGGCAATGGGGGCAGCAGCGACTGGCAATGGTGGCTGACAATTACAAGAGTTAATACTTGATGTTGGAAAGTAATGTTGAGAAGGGAAAGGTTAAAAGGAGATTTACTTTTGTAGTAACTTTGGGTAAAAGAATGTGTTTAAGTTAAGAGAATTTTACTGCTGCAGTAACTCAGGGTAAAAAATTTAGGGTAAAAAAACAAAAGTGGAAGAGTAGGTAAGATTAATTAAATAAATTTTTACAGGACCTGGCCCATTTTTTAAAGCCTCAGAATCCCAATGCAATTAGGGTTCAATGTATCCTTCTTTCTCTCACTTTCTCCCACGCCCTCCTTTCTTCCACTTTCTCCCGCGCCGCCGCTGCTACACTTCCATCTACCATTTCTTCTCTTTTTGTTCAAGTTCCTTGCTTTTTCCTTTTTTCAACCCGATTTTTACGCCATGACCGTTCCGCCACCGCCACCCGCCATGTCTAAAGCGGCCGCCATGGACCGCCACGGGAAATCCGATTCGCCTCCGCCTTATTGTGGCGACAAGTCGGGAAACAGCTACCGGTTTCCGTCGTGGCACCGCCATGGCCAAAATTCAATAACACTGCTTCCAATTTTTTAAAAATTGAGACTGAATTGAACAAAAATAATAAAAATAGGAACCAAATTGAATATAAAACATTGACTTTGACACATGGTCCGCTGCTAGGTTGACACGCAGTGACACGTGGACATTTTTTCAAAATTTAAAAGAATATTAAAAAACTTTGAAAAAAATAAAAAACACGAAGTGACATGTGACAGTCATTGTTCATTACCATTAAACGGAGTTAGCAAAAAAGGACCAAAATGAACAAAATTGACAAAAATTAGGACCAAATTGAAAAAAACAATATTAAGACTGAATTGACAAAATTGAACAAAAATAGGGGACCAAATGTGTAATTTAACCAAAAATCAATTTCACAAAGTAATCAAATTTGAAAAAAGAGAAAATATTCTTGCAATTTGCGACGAGAGACAATGATAGCTATTGGCGGCAGTGTTGGTAAGTAGTGAGGTCAGGGAAAAGGATAGTTAGGCTGAAGAAGAATAGAGGTGCAGGAATTAGGTTTGGGGTATTAGGTTGAGTAAATTTTTATTAGGCCTGGCCTAACTTTTAAAAATGTATCATTTGGATTTTAAACCCAATAGAAGACAAAAATAAGACAGCAGTTATGCAATTCAGTCTTCTTCTCCTTGCCTTGCGTCGCTACCCTTCATGAATAGGGTTTCTTTTGCCCTTTCTTCTCCAAATTGTTGCCTTTCTTTCTTCTCCACGCCACTGCCCTGACTTTTCCATCATATCCATTTTGCGCCCGCCAATCGTTCTGCAAAAAGTGATTGCTATTGGACATCACGAGAAAGCTACATCGCCACCGCCTTGTTAAGGCGGTAGATTGCAAAACTGCCACTGGTTTCCGCCATGGCACCACCATAGCCAAGTTTTGATAACACTGATACTAATGTCATTATAAATATGAGTACCTGAAAGAGGGGAACTAACCTCTCTAATACATTTTCTTTTCCTTTTCATTTATCTCAAGTGACTTTAACAAATGGTGCGAGACTCACCAATATACTAGTAACATTGTTTTAGTTGCACACAGTCATAGTTCATCTAGTTGCCATTTTCTTTTATTACTATTGCAATTGATCATATTTGGTAAACATCCTCTTCTCTCTTGCTTTACTAATACTAACAATTTGCCTTCTATCATTGTTGTCAATGGTTCAAAAATACAAGCTTGCGACAATGGCACTACCCAACCCCTCTCATCTCTTACAATTGACTCTATTCTTTATGTACCTAACTACCCCTTTAATTTACATTTGTGTCACCTGATTGACCTAAATTCCATGACAATATCTTCACATTCACTAAAAATAATGCTACCTTGAAGGAATGGATATCTTGTAGGATGATTGGTGTCAGATGTGAGTAATGTGGCTTTACTATATATCTCCATCATAGTTATATGTACATTTGTGGTCTCTCCAATGACGATTCATGCACAATTAGAACATCCAGAGTTGACTAATTTGAAAAAGATGGTGTGAAGTTTAAAACATTTGTCTAGTTTGAATTTAAATCATATTAGTTAGAAAAACATATTCGTCGGACTTTTCCAAAGTCTTACTAAACGGGTCTCATTTATCTATGTTCACTTTGATATATTTGGGAACCTTCTTTCACTGTTACTCTTAGCGGTTTTATATATTTTATTACCTTTATTGACACCTATTCTAGATGTACTACAATTTGATTAATGAAAGATCGACCAGAAGCATTTTCAATCTTTAAAACTTTTCTAATGAAATTAAAACACAATTTGCAAAAGTGATTTGAGTGTTTTCCTCTATTTATTATATTGATCCTGTTTCCTCTATATAAACAAAGCACCTATACATTCTCAAAAAAACAGTTTAGTGCAATGTCTCTATTAATTATAATTTCAATTTTATTATAGATTTATGGTTCAAAGATAATTGTAAGTGTGACAACACATCAATGTACCAAAATATTTACAATTTTGAAACATATCCGTAATGTAATATGTAACCAAATAAAGAGTTCACTATAAACACGAAATAGTAGCACCATTATGTGCAGGACTACAGTACAAACACATGTACACCTCGAGTAGGATTTTAATAAACAAATAACTAATTACAAACTACATATATTTCGTTGCAATTTCAGTGTTCATCTTCGTCACTCCGCTATTCACCCTGTCATGTGCAAGATGCACTTTAGGACCCAACCGATTACATAAAAATGTAACATAACACTCATATATTCAAACCCAAGACCCTTAAAAACTTATGTATGTATTCCTACATGACCTAAAACACCTGTATATTAAATACCCATCCAAAAAAATCTAGATAGCAATCTACATAATGATCCCCGATCCAAATCATCACTAAGCCAACTCCAAATCATCACTAACATAAAACTCAAATTGAGGAATCCCTACGTAATGCATCCCATTCACAGAATTTTGTTCTAATTATAAGCAAATGTCAATTTTATCACAAGTTATATGAGAAATAAAAGAGGAGGCAAAAGAAAAGAAAAGAAAAGAAAGTACTCTGGGTTTTGTGCGAGGGTAAGAAGCAGTGAAGATGTTGATCTTGGGTCTTTCCTGGAAGAGAAGAGGGGCAATTTGTTCTTTGTCCTCGGAATCAGCTTCAGCGTCAGAAGAAGGTGCTGATGCATCGCGCACGATGAGCTCAACCACGTGATCTGATGCGTCTTTGGATTCAGAGGATGCCGTTGCCATTCGCGCATTCAGATTTCACGCAGACAAATATAAAATCCTCCAAGCCAATCGAAGGTTGGTGTTGCTCTTGTCAAGAAGAAGAAGAAACTTCAAACTCAAAAGCCACTATGAAAGGGACAAAGGAATAGACAATGGTTAGAGAGAGACGTCCAACGAGTGTTACTTGTTAATGTTGCGTACCCGTGCATTATACGCACGGGCTACTTTTTAATAATAAAATATATTTATTACATTAAACTATATATTTTTTGTGTAAAATTAAATAATAATATTTTTTATATTTAATATAAAAATTTATTTAAATTGTTTATTTTTATATTTTTTTTAATAAGATGTCTTTCACACAATAATAAAATTAATTTAAATAAAATAACTAAATTCAAACTAATTTTAATAATGATTTAAAATTTAATTACAATACATTTACAAATAATATTTTATAATTGATATACTATCTAAATATTTTGTTATAAACTATTTTTCAAAATATATAATTAAAATTATAAATTATTGAATGAAAAATATTTTGCTATTAAATATTTAACTCAATATTGTTTTTAAAAATACTACAACAAAAATTGTAAATAAATATTATTGTTAATTTAAAATAATAAATTTGAAGAAAACTTATTGCTTTCCATAAAAATGAATAGTGAATTTAAAATATGATGGACCCTTAAAGGAAGCAAAAGATAAATAAGCAGAATGGAAGTCTAACTTTTAAAATTTTGCTAGGGAATAATTAACAAGTATGAACTCAAATGCAGAAAAATAAAGACACTCGTAAGTGAATAATAGCCAAAATTAAATGGATGTTTTTGGTGATTAAGCAAGTACAAAAAAAAATTTCGCTAGACATTAAGATAACTAAGGTTCTCTATATGTCAAAGTGTATTTCCAATGCTCTAAGAGGGAATAGAATGTTCATTTCATATAGAAAAATACTGCACTAGAATGCAATATAATAGGCACAGAACTGAAGCAAAATCAATTGGTTAATAATGGAATTTATGACATAAGTGGACTACACATTACTCTAGACAAAACATATGGATTAGAAAATCAAAATGACACAAGATAGATGAAATATAAAAATGAATCAAGACAAAAATGAAATGTAAAAGGCACAAAAATTCACCATGGTTGAGTTCTAAGCATAATGGTTGAATGGTTCTAATGGAATAATGATAAGAACCATGCAACCAATTAGGTGAATTTTAAAGAAGAAGATTCAAGACAAGCAAGAAAAACATGGATACCACACAAAAATAAGAAGAAGTAATGAAGAAGACAAACTTAACTTTGAAGCGTGATTAACTTAAGCTCATGGTACCACATGATGAGTCCATCTTCAAGGAGAAAACCAAGACGAAACCATGCGAAATGGAAGAGACTTCCATGGAGTAGGTTGGAGGCGCAGAAGCAAAGTTGAGAGGAGAAGAGGTGGTTCGGCTATGGTGTTTGGAGGATGCTCTCAAGTGAGGTTAGGTCAATACTCAAGGAAGGAGGCTAGAGGAAGCCACTAAGGGGAGCTCTAGCCTAAGTTGATTCATAAAAGGAGAAAGGTCTAGAGTCATCTCAACAAAGTTTCTCTACTATATTCATGAATGAACTTACAAAACCCTAATCTCTCTAGTTATAGGAAAAAAGGAGAGTTATGTTGTCTATAAAATGGAGGCAAAAAGGACCTAGAATGGGGTAATTGGAGCTAAAAAGAGAGCATGAGGAAGGTGTGACTTGCCAACTAGACAAGTCACATGAAGCTTGCTCTTGGGCGTTCAAGGTGTAGCTTGGTAGCCAAGCTTTACGCAAGAAGGATCTAGAATCCTTGAAGGGGAGCGCTCTCCACAAGGCTCAAAGATAGACCCAACTCTCTTTTAGTCCAAAACACTTTAAAGACCCACAAGCCCTTCAAGGCCCAATACATGGCCCAAAGAAAACTTTATTCTATTGGGCCATAATACAAAGCCCAAAATTAAATACTAATCTAGTATTTACATAAAGAGTTCCTTAGTTAGATGTCTCTCATCAAGACGCGACCCACAACCATGACTTGTAAACATGACCTATAAATTTGACCCGTAGACTCAACTCATAATTTCAGCATTTATACTTGACCCACAAACTGGACCCTTAATCTCAACTCGTAAACCTAACCCTTAAACCTAACCCATAAACTCAACCTAAAAATTTGACCCGTAACGCGAATTGTAGACCCAACCCGTAAACACAGCCCATAAATTCGATTTGTAAATGCGATCCATGAAATTGACTCATAAACTCGACCATTAAACTCAACATGTAAACTTGACATAGAAACTCGATGCATAAACACGACTCATAAACTTGAGCTATAAAATCGACCCGCAAACTCGAGTCGTACACATGAGCCATAAACTAAACTATAAACTTGACCAATAATCTCGACCTGTAAAGTTGACCTGTAGATGCGACCCGTAAAAGTGACATGTAGACGCGACCCACATACACGACTTGTATACATAACCCGTAAACTCGACGTATAAACATGCCTTGCAATTTCGGACCACAAACTTGGCTTATAGACATTAAACATAAATTTTGGGTCGTAAACTCAACTAGAAAAAGCGACAGATGTGTTCATATTAATGGCACACCCTTAGCCAAGGGTCCAATCACAAGAAGCATGGCTAAGCAAATTCAAGAAGAGTTAGCAACAACTAATCAAGATGAAGCTAAAATCCTTTTCACTTGGACCATCATAGAGCATTTTTAGACTTTGTATTAAGGGTCATGTAGTGTAGGTTTTCCTTTGAAGGCCTTGTATTAAGGGTCATGGAGTGTAGGATGTTAAAAACAATCTTGCTTAAGTAGGGAGCATCATATGCGCCTAGCTTAAGCAATTCTTTGATGTTTAATTATGTTAATTTAGCTAGCTTAGGAAGGGCGTCTCACACATGCCACATGACAAGCCCTTAATGGATAATTCTCTTACAAAGGTAGTGGCCATGTGTCATTGTCTTATAGGAGAGACTTTTCATAAAATAGCTTTCCACATGGCAACACATGAGTGGTTCGTTTTGTGAAAGTGAGGATTTCCACATGTGAAGTTCTCCTTCACCCCTTAATGGTGAGTTCTCTTACAAAGGTAGTTATCATGTATCATTGTCCTATAGAAAAGACTTTTCATAAAGTAGCTTTCTAGATGACAACATATGAGTGGTTCATTTTATGATAGTGAGTATTGCCACACGTCAAGCTCTCCTTCACCAAGATAGTATTTTTAGGGTTTTGGTGCATGTTAGCATTTTAGGGTTTAGACCATTTTGAAGACTCCTTACTCTATAAATAGAGGTGTCCCCCCCATGTATTTCTCACTTTGAGAATGATAATGTTATGTTGCCAAAGTTATTTTTCAGTCATACTTCTTCTCTTAGTCACTTACTAGAGCATCCCAAGAGGCCTCTCTAACACCCCTTTCTCTAGAGTTGGCCTAACCTCTCTTAGAGCTCCACAAACAACCTTCATCCCACCATTAAATCACCAAAACCGAGAGCCATTTTCTCTCAACATCAAGCTTTCGCGAATCCACCATCCACCATAGTCACCATTTCGAGCTTTGGCCCAACCTAGCTTGAGGAGGGGGCTATCATTTGGTATCAAGAGCTTTCATTCTACAAGAGCTAGGTTTCTTGTTCCTTACCTATGTTAATGTTATTCTTTGTGTTCATGTGTTTTTCTTTCCTATCTTGTTTCCAAATCAAATTCTTTTACACACAAAAAGTTTGCTGCCAACAACATTGGCTATTTAAAAATAAATACTACAGCTACCTTAGTGTTCCAAAAATTAAGTTCTTTATATCAAAACAATGCCAGTTGGGTCTAGTTTCCAACAAAAAAAAAATGAATGCATTTGGAGTTCTATGGAGAGAGTTATGAGTAAAATAATCAACAAAGGTCAGATATGTCAACATCAACGTTTTTCATGGGTTTTTATGCCTAGGATTCCATATTTTGTATTGTTTGTGTGCTTTTATGTTTTTTTAGTTTTGTTTCATGTTACCATTTAGTCATCTCATGTTTGTTGGGTCATTTTTATTTTCAAATATAACCATGTTGTCTAGAGTCATGTTTAGTCCTTTTAATGTCTAGAGGCACCTTCAGCAAAAGGGAGTTTACTTTCAGCCATTTCAAAAGATGTTTGATCAAACTTGAATACCTTTCAAGAACCTTGTTCTAGATATCAATTGTTAGCTTTGAAATGGTGAGTTTAGCCAAGAGGGGGGGTTGAATTGGCTTTATAAAACTTTTTTGAAAGCTTAAACCTTTTTTCAATTGAATCTAATGGACTGGAAAGTTTAGATGTAAATGCAGTAGACCAGTGCACTTTCAGTCGATTAAAATATAAAACATATTCCTACGGAGAACAAATAAGAAATGTCAGACACAAATATTACCTTACCTCAATCTGCAATCTCCTCAGTAGGCTTCCTTCCGGCTACTATATGTCACTTATGGCATTAAATTGGTCTTCTGATGGAACTTGCTATTTTATGATGAATTATTTTCGTACAGTTATTGATTTGGTGGATATTGCACGAATTATTGAATGAATTTGGGTTACTTGGATTCCTGTTGGGGTTTGCGGATGAATAATTATTGAATTGGTAATTTTTGGATGAGTTGTGATATATAAAAAGGTGTCCATATGAATTCAGTGTGTTTCGGTGTAATGTATGCAATGGAATTTACGTCAATATGTCTGTATCTATTGAAATTGGGTCACTTGGGTCGCGACTGGTGCAAGAACAGATTGGGCAGAAACCATTTTCATAAGCACCGCCTGGCGACGTGTGGGATTGCCGCCAAGCGACACCTTAGTAGGATGGATATTGAGGTTTCTGGTGATTGCACGTTTTGGGGTGTTATGCTGGACATTTCAAATGTATGTAAAGAAGGAAAACAGGGTAGTGGTTGTCGTTAATTGTGGCGGTATGCAATAAGCCCAAAATTCCGAATGTATGCTAATATGATGTTTAGGAGGGTTGCAATGAATTAATAAGGTTACACAGGGAATGGGACAAGAATTATGTTTAGGCGAATCATGTATTTAGAATACTCGGTGAATCTAATTGGATGATTTGGAATTAGCCTAATAGTAAGATAATGAAAATGTAGTAGGATGTGTAATTTGGTTGTTGTGTATATGCTTGGATGAATGAGATTGACACTTGGAAGTGGTCTTTATTGCATGCTTCGCTGTTTAAGTTATGTAATGTGTTGGTTACATTGGAAATTGTTGTTGTGTTAAATTGTGGTGTAATTTGTAATACAGTTAAAGGTCTATATCTAAGGTATCATAATTATGCTATATTTTGATGGGTGTGTGTTTTGAGACCATTTGGGATCTGCTTAAGTGTTCAAAAACCAGTAGCATTGTGCTACTAGTGTAGCGCCTGGAGGCGTGAGCTAGCCGCCAGGTGGACGAGAGGCAAAACAGTGCCAGTGATAACAGTGGGGGCAGGGCGCCTAGCGGCGAGTGAGGGTTGTGCCGGGCGGTGACGGTGGAGTAGGGCGCCTGGCGTCGCGGTGATGCCTGCCAGGCGGTAGCAGTACTGTGAGGGTACTGCAGGCGCGTGGCGCGTGGCAGTGTGGGATGCCCATTAGGCGGTCTAGAGCTAAGTTCCGCCTAGCGGCGTGAGATGCGCGCCAGGCGGTTTTGGGTCCAGTGATGGTGCGCGAGGAAAGTTTTCTACACTGCTTTAAGGGATGTTGTGATGCGATGCTTTGGTTGGGGGCCCAGTTATGAGTGTAACCTGTATTGGGGTAACACGTGACCACTCTAGGTTGTAGCCTGGTGGTTTAGGAAGTCCAGTGGAGTGTGCGGGTTGTGGCTCGTACGGCGAGGTTTCGGATGATTGCCCTCTTCAGTGGATTCTGGTAGAGATTTGGTAGTCTGGAAACAACTACAAACTTAGGTTTGTTTTGGGGAACTCCACTTGATGTCACGGTGAGATGCTGTGGCAAAGTTATTCCCACGTGTGGACTATCAGGTGGTGGCCTGTAGTCAGAGGGGTGAGTAGACACTCGTGCAGCAAAGATCGATCATAGATCTCACCTAAAGGGTATAGAAATGATAGACGTCTAAAGGCAAGTGTTAGAAGTGAAGTAGTAAAAAGAAAAGGGGAAAGTGTACTAACCCGAGTTTACATTTGTTAATATGGTATTTAATATTATATTGTTGATTTTATTTAAATGAGCTTACCCTATTTGTGTGTGTGTGGCGATGATCATGTAACTTGTTACATGGGAGCAGATGTTGATGTAGGTGAGCAGGCAGATGCTTAGAGACGGAGTGGGGATATCTTAGGGATTTTATTACTAGTTACTATGTCGCACTATGGATTTAATTATAATAATTTTTAGACACTTTTGTTGGTAATATGAACGATGCGACTCATTTTTTTTTCTATTTGTAATGACGCGTTGGAATTCTAAAATTAAATTTTCCCGCGTTTTTGGGAATTGATGATAAATAAATGAGGTTGTTATTTTATTTATATTGTTATTTATTTTAATAAGTATTTTCCGGCTAGGACGTTACACTAAGATCCTCAGAGAAACCTGAAAAAGCTTTGGCATAAAAGATACCAATATTCCAAATACACAACCAAGCAAAAGCACACAAGCATACATATATATCACATATGCATATGCTCCCCCTATCACTAATAATATGATTTAACTTCAGATTTTAGAAAAAGTTTGCAGTATTATATGATTCTAGCAGATTTATTTCAGATTTTCCAATCTTAACACAATTTTACTCATTTGAACTCATTTTTCTCCCCCTTTGGATTCATCAAATTAAAGTAAATGCATGGATCATTTTGGAAAGATGAAAATTTTTATTAAAGTATTAACATAGGAGTGTATCAAGACAGTTGATACGAATACAAGCACACCAGAACAGAAACAGAAATAACAGATACATCATGAAGCTAAAAATTGTTATAATCAGTCGACTAAAATGAGAAAATAGCTAATTAAAATACTGGAACAGACAGACACACAAAATGTAGCACGAAAATGAAATGCATGACCTATTAGCCATCCCCTTCACTCATTCCTAGGGTTGTCTCTATTGTAGACATTGGAGAGGAGGTCATGAACATTATACAGCTAGTCATCCAAGTCTTGGAACCTTGTTGTGCAATAAGCATGATGTGCATTTTGAGCCATGTTGAGGTCTTGAAGCTGGTTGAGAACCATTCTCTCAAATTGGGAGTATGCAGGTCTAGTATTCTCAAGAGGGTTGTATAGCTCAATTGCCATTGCCTATGGTTCATCTTCATCTTGGTTTCCTCCACTAGTTCCCGCTTCATGATCATTTGCTCCAACTTCAATATTAGCACCTTGATCTCCTTCAACCGGCCAAGTATTTCCTACCTTGGTGAATCACATCTTGTGCATATTTAGTGTAGAGACATGATTTAGAAGTCCAGTTGACTCCTCAAGCTCTCCTTCCACATCCACATCAAAATGCTTAATGAACTTGGAGATGAGCACCACATATGGAAGCTTGAAATCCGTGAACCTCTTTGCCTTCATCATGTGATCACGGATGGTGTATGTCTAGTCCGCCATCACACCATTTTGGATATAATACATTACCACAAGATCACCTTCATTCAAGGTACCATGATTGCTCCCCCTAGGCATGATGATTTTGGTCACCACCATAGCTAGCAACCTTTCCTCCACACGAAGCCTTCCCACATGGAAATTTCTAGCTTGCTCACCTTGATTTCTCACACATTGGTTGAAGTATTGCACCTTGTTGAATTCATCCAATGCACTAGTTTCACCTTTGTGGACTTGCACACCTCTTTGCCTTAGGCCAATCACATCCTTCCATGTTTGCCTAGTGATTTCCATCTCCACACCTTTGACACTTGATTTGAGAATGCCATTACTAAACTTGAGGTTAGCATAGAACACCTCACCAAATCCGGATACACCTTGCTTGAAAGCTCAAGGAAAGTCTTCAATTTTTGAGCTTTGAGATGTTGCTCAAGGTTGCCAAAGTTTTCTGCCCTTAGCCATGACATGTGAATCACTTTAGGAAGGATGATTTGCTTCCTATTGATCTCAATAAAGAAAGTTTGAATTCTGTCTTCATGGCCTTCAAACCATATCTCAAGCCTTCCTTGATTCATGGCATTTGGAGAGGATGGAGTAGGTGGGGTGGAGCTTTCATCATCTGAGGGGGCAGTTCGTGATCTTCTAGGCATGGTGAAATGTAGGTTTGGTTCTTACTAGCAAATGAGAATGCCAATGCATGATGCTTATGCAAGTATTTATAGAATGAGCATGTTGATTTTCAAAATCAGTCAATTAAATTGTACAGATTTTCTGGTTTCAATGTAGTACAGGAAATCATAGTAATTAAATGTGAGGGAATCTGAATCAGAGATGCAGTGATGTGTTTCCCATCCAGTCACAAACAGTTCACATCTAATGCATGTTCATTGGAAATCATGTAATTAAAGCACTTTATTGTCAATGCAATCTGAAAATTTGATTTTAGCTGATGTAATAGCTGTTACAACTGCTGCTACAGTCCAAAAACAGGCATGTGATGCATACTTTGACTAAGTCAATCAATTAAAGTCAATTCAAGCAATTACACATCAGCATAAGTAATTTTAACACATAAAAAATACGTAGTTAGTTGACTAAAACTGTACCAGAAAACTAATTTTTGGTGCAGTGGCAGTTTTAAGTGAAATCTATGTGTTAAATTTGCAGTTTCAGCTGACTAAAAATTTCAGATTTCACAAAATTCACACCAAACCAATTTGAATGACATATATGTGCTGTTTTGTGAGATTTAACAGATTGAAACAGTTCCAGAACACAAATTATACAGATTTTGACATTTTAAATGAAATCTATGTGTTGAAATTGCAAATTTAACTAATTGAAATTCTGGTAGTTTTCAAATTATGCAGATTTTGTCATTTTAAATGCGCACACATGATCTAATAAGATTAACAAGCAAAAAATGATATCAACATATATTCTTCATGTCAAGAATGCCTAATTCAGTTCTAAGCTTATTAAATCTATCACGTGCAAGTGGTTTAGTGAATAAATCCGCCAATTGATTTTCAGTTTTCACAAACATGATTTCAATATCACCTTTTTGAATATGATCTCTTATGAAATGATGCCTGATTTCAATGTTTTTAGTTTTAGAATGTTGGATTGGATTCTTAGTTAGGTTGATTGCACTTGTATTCCAGTTCTGAACATATTTCTTTTCCAGTGTTGTTTCTTCTTCATCTGCAATCTTAGGCACATAATCTTGCAATTTTGGGTTAGTTTCATCAAATACAACATGCATAGACTCTTCAACCGTCATCAATATCTTATTATAGACTCTATATCACAAATCCTTCATCCTTTAACTCCAATTTTGCAATCTTGAACTTGTCATTTGTCATATGCCTCGAGTAGCCACTATCTAGGTACCATAGGCCTTTCTTTTCATGTTTTATGATCTGCAAAATAAATTAATATTGCATGGTACCCTTTGATAGGTTGGGTCCAACATGGTTATGCCTTTCTAGATCCTTTTGGGATCCATTTCATAAATCCCTTAGGTACATCATACTTTCTAACATGACATTTCTTAAGAATGTGACCTTTCTTCATACAGTAGTTGCAATTAATGAAGGGCATAACATTTGGCTCACTCTTGGAAAATAAACTAGAGAACTTCTTGGCTTTCTTTTCATTAATAGGTGTATAACCAAGTCCAGCCTTCCCCAAAACACAATTTTGAGAGCTAAGAACAACTTCCAGGTTTGCTTTTCCTCTTGTGAACTTTGCACATGTTTTCAAAAGATATTTCACTTGACTTTTCAAAGTAATGTAGTTTTCACAAGGTTTTATAGCCAGCTGTTTTTCATAACAATTGACTGAATTACTGTAAATCATTTCCAAATGTTTGAAATTAGTTTTTAAGTCGACTGTTTCTAATTCTTGTTGACTAACTCTGTTTTCTAGCCATCTATTTAATCCTTTTAGCCGATTGTTCATGACAACAATTTTATTTGTCTCACTATGCAACTCTTCAAAGTCATGCAACAATTGGTAATAATCATTCTTATCTTTGGATGACAAGGAACTTACTTGGCTTGATGAGGATGATTCATATCCGGCCATGAGGCATAGGGTTGCTTCCTCACTTCTTTCTTGAGATGAAGTGCTTGTTAAATCATCATTGTCCTCCCAAGCTAAGTAGGCACGTCTTTCCTTGCCCTTTTTCTCCTTTTTCATGTCATCAACCTTTTCCTTCTTTTTGTTAACATTAGGACATTCAATCTTGATATCTCCTTACTTTCCACAATTATAACATGAGAATTTAGAAGAATTACTTGAATCATTTTGTTTAGAATTGTACCTCCTTTGATTACCTTTGTTGCCTTTCCTTTTGAGATACTTCCCAAACTTCTTGACTAGTAGATTTAAGTTCTCATTATCACTAAATTCAACAACCTCTTCCTCGGTTTCATCACTCTTCTTAGAGCTAGCCTTCAAGGCTATGGATTTTACCTTTTTCTCACTTGTTTCAAGCTCACTTAGCCTTTGCATTTCAATCTCATGCTCTCTAAGCTTGCCAAATAGTGCAGCTGTTGTGATGATGGATAAATCCTTGGATTCAGATATGGCAGTCACCTTTGGTTGCCAATTTCTATCAAGACACTTAAGCACTTTGATGTTTAGCTCCTCTTTGTCAAATTATTTGCCTAAACCCATGAGATGGTTGATTATGTGAGTGAACCTCTTTTGCACTTCAGCTATGGACTCTCCTTTTTGCATCTTGAAAAGCTCATACTCTTGAATCAAGGCATGCTTCCTTGCTCTCTTCACTTCACTTGTTCCTTCATGTGTAACCTCTAGGACATCCCACATTTCCTTTGCATTCTTACATTGGGAGACCCTAAAAAATTCATCCATACTCAAAGATGAAGTGATGATGTTCTTAGCATTGCAATCGTATTGAGCTCCTCTCCTTTCTTCATCAGTCCATTCACTCCAAGCCTTGTCCACCTGCTTATTTTCAACAACAAATTTAGGATTATATGGTCCATTAACTATTGCATCCAAAATTCCCTTGTTTATAGATTCAATGAAAATTTGCATCCTTATTTTCCAAAACTGATAGTTTAGGCCACAAAACATAGGTGGTCTATGAATAGAGGCACCTTCAGCAAAAGGGAGTTTACTTTCAGCCATTTCAAAAGATTTTTTTATCAAACTTGAATACCTTTCAAGAACCTTGCTCTAGATACCAATTGTTAGTTTTGAAATGGTGAGTTTAGCCAAGAAGGGGGGGTTGAATTGGCTTTATAAAACTTTTTCGAAATCTTAAACCTCTTTTCAATAGAATCTAATGGACTAGAAAGTTTAGATGTAAATGTAGCAGACCAGTGCACTTTCAGTAGATTAAAATATAAAACAACAGACTAAATTGTTATTCATGCTATGAAACAGTCGATTAAAAAGACAAATCAGTCAGCTAAAATACTAGAGAATTATGCAGAATGCAGAATTCGCAAATTCAACTCAAACAACAATCTTTTACTTACAGGACTTGTTCCAATCAGTATTTATAACAAGTATAAAGCCTCAGATTACACAAGAACGCATTAAATCACACCAAAGATCAAATTGCTTGGTTTTCTTGAGTTTTTAAAGAGTTTCAAAGAGAATGAGATGAGGGAAAGAGAAATGCACAACTAATTTTATACTAGTTCACTCAATCATAGAGCTACATCCAGTTTACCAGGACAACCTGAGCCTGGTTTCCACTATATTCAAAAGTTTTACAAATCACACCAAGATTACACTTTTGAACAACAAAACTCATAAGATTTTTGACTCACACAAAAATCTAGACACACACCCTACAAGAATCACACTTGCAGACCTGAAATCACATCAGACAAACCAACTAGAGGCACAAGAACATCCAAACATGATGGTGGTTGTCCCTAGCCAACCATACATGTGTTCTTCAAGCTACTCACAAGCCAAAAGGCCTCCAAGGTCAACCAAGATCTTCAAAACACGAGTTGCAGTTGTGTATTACAGAGAGAGAGCTTCCTAGAGATGAATGACAAAGTTTCGTTTTCAAAAACTCAGATTCGTACCTCTGCTCGCAAAAACATGACTTATATAGTTTGGTTTAAGTGAAAACAGTCGATTGAATTTTTCGTACAGTCAGCTGATTTCACCTTACTTAAATGAAATCAGTCGATTGAAAACTAATTCAACTAACTGAATACATTCATACCAGAAACTATATACAACAAGCCTTTTAACCTGTTAAAACTCATTTTAACAAATTAAAAGAGACACACTAAGGCACACAAGACATCTAACCTATGTCATATAGCCTACCAATAAGATATAACACTAACACATTACATTTAACATGTTATATACAGATTTAACACACTAAAACATAATCTTCAAATGGATCTTCATCAATCTTCATCAAACACCTATGATCTTCATGCACATGGCTTTATCAATTCTTTGCTTCAAGCTTGCTTGTGCCAACATATACCACCTTTTAAGTGCTTTTTCTTTACATATTTGAGTTCATATTTGTCATTAGACCATTGGCAAATTCCTAGAGTTAATTTTCTTTTATGTTTGTTTGAGTTCCATGCCCTATTTTGATTCTAGTAGGTTTTTCTTCTATTTTGTGCTTCTTGAACCTTTGAGCTACTAAAAGTGTTTTCAAAATCATATTTGGTGTGGTAGTGATGTGTTGGTGCTGGTGCTGGAGAATGTGAAAAGAAAGAGACAAAAAGAATCACAACATTGTATACATCAAAAGCAAGAAAAAGTAGAAAAGCAAAAGCAAAAAGTGTATAGAAAAGTTAGAAGAAGGGACCACTACCACCAAAAGTCGTGTAAGCACTATAATGTTGATTTGGTGGGTTTATTTACTTGATATATGTGCTTTGTCCAGCAGCCAAGCTTCATGCATTTGATGCAAACAAAAGAGTGTCCATAGTACACCTTTGGCTTAAGGCTTGTAAAGAAAAAAAGCACCATTTTCTATTATAGTATTTTTTGGTTTTTGTGATCTATTCTAGAGCTTTTCTTTAGGTATTTATTTTGTGTGCCTAACCTTAGTTCTTAGCCTTTATTTCCTTGCTTGTCCCCTTCCTAACTCACATTTTTGTCATCCTAAAATTCCTTTTGAAGAGCATTGTTCATTTTTTGCCTTTATTTGCTTTACCTTGGCATTCTACTCTCGATTTTGGAATAGTAATGTGGTATAGGAAGTTTTGAGATTTGGCCAAGACTAGAGGAAGCCCTTGGAGGCATTGGAGACCTCTTTGGACCTCAAAGCTTGAGTTGGAGAGAAGAAGAAAAAGGAGTGAAACACATAGAGAGGAATACACAACATCTTTGCTTGTATTGCAAGTTTTGGATTTGTAATCTTGTATTTGTTTGGACTTGTAATTCATGGCCAAATTAGGTGTCTTGAGGTAGTCATAGGTACTTAATCCCATCCCCTAACTTGAACCTCTAATCTCTTATTAAATTCGTTTTTAGTTGGTGAGGTTTGAAGGCTCCAAAGTGCCTTCTAACTCCACCATTAGGTCGCATAATTTAGTTTAATTGCTTTCCTTTTGTTTGTAGTTTAATGTGAGTCTACCTGCATTTCAAACCTAATTCCCTTGGAGAGGTTAGGTATAAGAGGGCTTGAGGTATCTTTGGCAAGGAAAGACTTGGATTTTAAGTAGTCCTTAGTGATTCTCCTTCCTTTTCTAGAAGTGAATTCAAAGTTCTTTTGCTTCTTAAAATCCCTTAAGGAATTAGAATTTGAAATACAAGTTTGTTTGTTGCATAGCATATGTTTGAAAACTTTAAGATGTCTAAAACTCCTTCTAAGGCCCTATCTTACCAAATTGGTAGTGATTCTAGTGAAGTGCCTAGTTTACAACACTTGGCTAAAGAACTAAAGTTACTAAAAATTTGGAAAAGACAATAATCTATTTTAAAAGAACAAGAAAGAGTTGAAAGGGATGATTATCGTACAACCTTAGAGGAAGAGCTTGGGATACTTAATGCAAAACAAGCTAAAGTTCAAGAAGAGTTGAGACAAAGCAAAAGTATGAGTAAGAGTGTGAGTAACTCAAGGAGAAACTCCCAACATAATATACAACTCACACACTATGAGAAGGATAGTAGGATTTTGAACCAATACTATCAACCTTCTCCACCTAAAAGGCCAAGAAGGGAGCGTGAACACCAAGATCCTAGAGAAGTTAGGGTTGACCTTCCTCATTTCCCGGGAAGGAAAATGTAGAGGCATACCTAGATTTGGAAATGAAAGTGGAAAAAAATTTTGAGTGTCATCAAGTGAGTGAAGAAAGAAAGGTATCCTTAGCCACCTTAAGCTTCCAAGGGAATGTCATGTATTGGTGGACTTCCCTAGTGAGAGAAAGAAGACTCTCCAACTCCCCCCAAGTAGAGTATTGGAATGACCTAAAGAGTGTCCTAAGAAGAAGACACATACCTTCCAACTACAATAGGGAGCTTATGGATAAACTTCAAAGGCTACAACAAAAGAACATGAGTGTGGAAGAGTATAGACAAAAATTGGAGCTCTATATGATGAGGGCGGGGATTGGACAAGGAGAGGAAACTACCATTTCAAGGTTTTTAAGTGGAATCAATCTTGACATTAGAGATAGAGTAGAATTGTTGTCCTACCAAGACTTAAATGACTTGGTACAAATTTGCATTAAGGTAGAGCAACAACATTTGAGGAAAGGTTTGAAAGATAACCACTCAAATGCATATATCAAGAGAGACTACAAGAGGGAGGGAAAACAAGTGAAAAGAAATGAACCCTCTAAAAAATTTAAGAAAGAAAAAGGGAAACCCAAGGAGGGATCATCATCATTCATGCGCACAAGTGAGATCAAGTGTTTTAAATGTCAAGGTAGAGGTCATATCTCATCATAAAGCCCCTCCAAGAGGACCATAATCCTAAGGGGTGTTGATGCATATAGTAGTGAAGAAGAGAAAGAGAAAAGCGCAAGTGAGGATAATAGTGAGGGAGAAGATTCCCACCCTTGTAAGGGAGATCTCCTTATGATGAGAAGAGTTCTTAAAAATCAACCTAGTCCTCAAGTCCTAACCCAAAGGGAGAATATCTTTCGTACAAGATGTAAAGTTTCAAACAAAACATGTTCTGTCATTGTGGATAGTGGCTCATGTTGTAATTGTTGTAGTACTAGGTTAGTGGAAAAGTTAGATCTCACAATCAAACCCCATCCAAAACCTTACAAACTTCAATGGCTTAATGAAGGAGGGGATTTGAATGTGGACCAACAAGTGGAGGTCAAGCTCTCTATAGGGAACTATAAGGATAATGTTCTTTGTGACATAATTCCTATGGAATCTTGTCACATTCTCTTAGGTAGACCTTGGCAATTTGACAAGAAAACAATGCACAATGGTCTTACCAATGAGATTAATCTCCACCACAAGGAAAAAAAGTTTGTTCTTCATCCCCTAGCACCTTCCAAAGTGTTTGAGGATCAATTACAAATGAGGGGGAATGTAGTTAGGGGAGCAAGCTCCCAACACATGCATTCATGAAGAGGGGGAATGTAGTATTCCTCCAAAGGTCACTCAAAAGGAGAAGAACTTTTTTAAGAAAAATTTAAAGAAAACTCTCCTATGTGAGCAACCTTCCTACCTCCTCTTTTGTAAAGGAGCACTTTCATGCATATCTTAAAATCTAGAACCCAAGTATCCATCTCCTTTGGAAAAACTTTTGAAAGAATTTAATGGTTTGTTCCCTCAAGAAGACCCTAAAGGTCTTCCACCAATTAGGGGCATAAAACATCAAATAGATTTTGTTCTAGGGGCAAGCTGGCCTATTTAAAAGATGGAAAATGGAGAATGTGTTGTGATTGTGAGTGAACTTCTTAGTTTTCACATTTTTTGTCATTTTAGCTTAGTTGTTCAAGTAATGTCTAGGTAGAGATGATCATTCTACTTGATTTTTTGATCAAATTACAAGTCTTATATCCTTAGGCAAGGTTTAATTGAAGATTTGAAGGCCTAGAAGTTCACATAGCAACAAGGTCAAATTGGTGGCAAAGCATGAAGTGTGCAAAAGTGGCATGTTTGACCTTAGAGTTGACTTTTGCCATTTGGACCCCAAATCAAAAGCCAATCATTTGGAGCACTTTAGGACACTAAATGTGACTTCTTTGGGCCTTGGGATTGCCAAAAATATGAAAGGGGGCTACATATTGAAGTTTGGGTTCAATTGGTGAGAGGTGACTTAGTTTAGGGTAGGTTTTAAGGTAGATTTGGTTTGGCGGCATGGGGGAACCAGATTTGGATAGCACCATACCACCTCATGCAGCAGACCCGAAATCCCATAAAAAGACACCTATTTTCACTCCATTTTTGCTTTTGGAAGCTTGGATAACTTAAGCCTTGGTGAGAGAAATGGGGCATCTCTTTGCTCATTTTTGGTATTGTAATCTGGATTTGAGCTTCAATGAATGAAAGTTTCAGTACTTTTCATTTGGTCTATGGTTCCATAATATTCATCATCATTTTCCACTACACCATCATCTTGGCTACCACTTTTTGAGATTGAACTCTACCTTACCTTACCAAATCTAGGTTCTGAAACTAAGCCTATGAATTGGTGCGTCCAAAAGACCTATATACATCATTGTTTCGAAGTAAACAAGATGAATGGGTTGGATTCAAGACCAATAGTAGTAGCCAAGCTCATTTTCACTTATATTTCTCTATTTCATTGCACTTTTGCTACAATTTCGAGTTTCTTCTCATTCCACCACTTCAAACATATCACTTTTAAGTTCCTTTAACTGTTTGCAAGTTTAATTCTGAGTTTTCATCATCAAATCACCAAAACCCCAATTCTACACCATTTTCACGTTCACACACACCACTAGTTACTGTTCCATTTAGTTTCTCACTCATTTCTTAATCATTTTGAGTTTCGCAAATTCGTGCACTCTCTTGGGACGATTCTCAAGCTATTCGAACCATCACACACCCATTTCCATCACCATTTCATCAATTTGTGTTTTTCTACTTAATTTCGTACCCATGTTACTATTCCATTCGAATTTAGCATTTTTTTCATGTTTTGATTCAACCTGTGGTTTCGTTTAGCTCCTCCCTATGCTCCACAAGCTATTAGTATCATGAATTTTACGATTCCATCCATAAATCACCAAGTTCAAATCATACTTCACTTCCCATTTTTCGTTTCTGCATAATTTTGTGGTTGCGTGATTTTGCTGATTGTTGATTATAAATTGATTTGGGGGTTCAATTCGTTGCATCATGACAAAGCTTTCTGCACATTTAATTGCATTTTTCATTGCACGAGTTGGTCGAATTGATCGAAATCGTGTTTCTGCTCAAAGTTAGGAATTAGGGTTTATGAAATTGGAAACTTTATGTGTAGTGCACCAAATCGAGTGATTCCAGTTTTTAAATGCAATTGATATAATTTATAATCATTCTACATCATTAGATTTTAAATTGTATCATCAATAGATCCCAATCTAAGGCTACCATGCACTTTGTTCATGAACATGTTCTTGATTTTGGACAAATTTTGAGTTTGATGAATTTGGACCAATTTAACCATTGCATTAGCCTAGTCTTGATCATTAAACATGTTTTGAACATTTAGGATTAACTAATTCATCATTCCCTACCATTTTGTGCATTACATGTCATGCATTCATGCACAATTCATAACATTTATTGCATTTGATGATTTTGAGTTTTGTATTTTTAAGTGTTGATTTTGAATAAATTTCCCCACCATAATTCAAGTACAAACATTGCATTTGTAAGGGGAAATTGGTTTTGACTGAGTCTTTTAGGTGACAAAAAGGCTTTATCACTTTGCATTCTAGGCCCAGTAGAATAAGGTTTTCCTTGGGCCATGTATTAGGCGTTGGAGGGCTTTTGGGACTTGGAAGTGATTTTGATCACATGAGAGTTGGGCCTGACTTTAGGCCATAAAAGAAGCACATTTCTACATGGATCTAGATCCTTCTTGTGCAAGCTTGGAAACCAGGCTACTCCTTTGAGTGCCTTCATGCATGCTTCATGTGACTTGCTTAGTTGACAAGTCACACCTTCCTCGTGCTCTCTTTTTGGCTCCAATTACCACTTTCTAGAACCATTTTCCCTCCATTTTTCTAGCACTTTTAGCTCTCTTTTTCTCTTATAAATAGAGAGCTTAGGACCTTCTAAAAGTCACTCATGAATTTAGTAGAGAAACTTTGTTGAGATGATTCCAAACAGCTCTTCTTTTGTGAATCAACTTAGGCTAGAGCTTCCCTTAGTGGCTTCCTCTAGGCTCTTTCCCTGAATGTTAGCCTAACCTCACTTGAGAGCCTCCTCCAAATAGCATATTTGAACCTCCTCCTCCTCTTTCTTCCTAGCTTTCACACCTTCCAATAATCCATGGATTATCTTCCTTTCCTTCTCACAATTTTGAGCATGAAGATGGACTCATCATGACCCGTAAACTAGACCCTTAAAAGCAACCTATAGACCTAACCCGTAGACTCGACTCGTAAACACAACCCTTAAACTCGATCTATAAACTCGACCTATAGACTCGACCTCTAAACTCAACCTATAAATATGATGCATAAACGTGACTCGTAAACTCCAACTATAAACTCGTACATAAACTTGACCTGTAAATTCAACCAGTAAACTCAATACGTAAACCCGACCCGTAAAGTGGACAAGTAAATTCGACTCGTAGATGCAAATCATGAAGGTAGCAGGTTAATGCGACTAGTAAACAATACCTGTAAACTTGACCCATAAAGTGGACCCCTAAAGTCGGTCCCTAAAGTTGACCCGTAATCTTGACCCGTAAAAGTGACACGAAGTAGTGACCTGTAACCATGAATTGTAAACATGACCCATAAATGTAACACATAAACTCCAACCCTGAACTCGACCCATAAATGCAAACTGTAAACTTAACCCATAAACTCCACACATAAACTTGACCTGTAACGTCAACTCATAAAGTCGACCCATTGACGTGAATTGTAAAAGCGGCATGTTGATGCGACCCACAAACACAACTTGTAAACAAGACCCATAAACTTGACTTGTAAACTCGTCTTATAATTTTGGCCTGTAAACTAGGCCCACAAACTTAAACCGTAAACTAGACATGTAAACTCGATTTGTAAACGCTACCCATAAACCTAAGCATAAACTCGTCCCATAAACGCGACCCATAAATTTGAACCATAGTCCCCACCCATAAACATGACCTACAAACGATACCCTAAACTTGGCCCTAAACTTGACCCGTAAACACGACTAGCAAACTTGACTCTGAATTCTACTAGTAAATCATGACCCGTAAACACAACCGGTAAACACACCCCGTAAACTTGACCAGTAAAATTAGCACGTAAATGAACTCGTGACCCAAACCCTAAACTCTACCGTTAAACACACCCAATAAACACGACTTATAAAGATGACCCGTAAACACAACCTATAAACTCGATCTGTAAAATCAACTCGTATACCATATCCGCAAATTTGACGTGTAAACTCGACCGGTAAAGACAACTTGTAAACTCGATCCCTAAACTCGTCCTGTAAATTCAATGCGTAAATGAAACCCGTAAACTCAACCTGAAAATTTGACGTGTAAACTAGACCCATAAAATCCAATTGTAAACTCGACTTGTAAACTTGACTCATAGACTCAATGCGTAAATTCGGCACGTAAACCCAACCCTTAAAGTTAACTCGTAGTGTTGAATGGTCAAAGCAACACGTATATGCGATTAGTAGACACAACTTGTAAACAAGACCTATAAACTTGACTTGTAAACTCAACCCGCAATTTTGGCACAAAAATTAGGCTCGTAAAATTGAATCGTAAACTCCACCCGTAAAATCGTACTGTAAATTCGACCAATAAACTCGGCTCGTAAATTTGACCCATAAACACGACCTGTGAAGTTGACCCACAAACTCAACTCGTAAACTAAACTCGTAAACCCACCCGTAAACATGACATGTATACTCAACCCAAAATTGAACCCAAAAACTTGACTTGTAAACTCGATCTGTAAACTCCATCCGTAAATTCAAACTATAAACTCGACCCATAAACTAGATCAATAAACACAACATGTAAGTTAGACCCGTAAACCCACTCCATAAAGTTGATCGGTAATGTTGACTTGTAAACTCGACTCATAAAATCGACACGAAGATGTAACCCCCAACCACGACTAGTAAACATGACCTGTAAATTTGATTTGTAGTTTTAGTCCGTAAACTTAACCATTAAACTCGACCCAAAAACTCGACTTGTAATCTCGAATCGTAAATGCAAACCGTAGACCCGACCTGCAAACACGAACCGTAAATTCGATTTGTAAAGGCAATCCATAAACTAGACCCGAAAACCTGACTGGTAACCCTAACCTATAAACTTTACCCGTAAACTCAACGCGTAAACGTGACTTCTAAACTCCTACTTTAAACTCAAACGATAAACTCAACCCATAAACCCAATCCTTAAAGTCTACCCGTTATATCGACTTGTAGACACAACCTATGAAAAGGAAACGTAGACACGGCCGACATACACTTATGGAAAACTCTCTTTCTTTGAATCACACAATTGCAACTATAGATTGAAGATCTTGGTTGATCTTGGGGGCATTTTGGCTTGGCTAAAGCTTGAAGAAACATGTTTGTTTGGCTAAAGAGAACCTCTATCAGGTGTTGTTATTCTTGTGCCTCTATGGTGTTCCTAGTGTGATTCCAGGTTTGTAAGTGGGATTCTTATAGTGTTGGAGATAAGATTTTTGTGGGATTAAAAAGTCTTGGTGTTTGCTTTATTCAAAAGTGTAATCTTTGTGTGATTATGTAAAACTTTTGATAATTGGGGACCAATATAAAAAAACAAGTGTGTGATCTTCATTCCCTTATCCTGTTCATCATTAAAATCTCAAGAAAACAAGAAAATCAATCTCCGTTAATTATGCATGTGTTCTTACGTTATCTAGTGGTGTAATCAAGTTGGATATATTGATTGGAACGTATCTTGATTGAAAAAACATGTTGTTTGAGTGAGTTTCGTGCATTTCGCATTTCTGCATAATTTCCCAGAGTATTAGCCGATTGATTTCACATTTTTAATATGTTGAATCATAGTGTATGAACAAATTATCCTGTTGTTTTTTATTTTAATCAGTTGAAAGTGTACTATCCTACAACTATTGTTTTCTGATCTCATGGTCTAGTTGATTCAAAGAAAAAAGGTTCTTAAGCTTTCAAATAGTTTTATAAAGCTAATTCAACCCTCCTTCTTGGCTAAACTTAACATTTCAATACTAACATAAAGTTCATCCATAAACCCAACTCGTGAAAGTAACACGAAGACACGACCTGCAACCACGACTTCTAAACATGATCAGTAAACTTGACTCGTATTTCAGCCCATAAACTTGAACCGCAAACTCGACCTGTAAAATCGATCTATAAACTCAATCCGTAAACAAAATTTATAAACTCACCGGTAAACTCGATCCGTAAATGCGACCCGTAAACCTAACCCATAGACCCCACTCGTAAAGACGACTCGTAAACTCTACCCTTAAAATTGACCTGTAAACTCAAATCGTAAATGTGACCTGTAAAGTCGACCCATAAACCCAACTCGTAAAGTCGACCCACAAACTCAACTCATAAACTTGACCCGTAAACCAAACCTGTAAACACGACCGGTATACCTGACTTGTAGACGTTACCCGTTAACATGTCCCGTAAATGCTAACCCTAAAATTGACCCGTAAACTTAAATTGTAAACTTGACCTGTAAACTTGACCCATAAACGCGATATGTAAGATTGACTTGTAAACCCACCCTGTAAAGTTGACCCACAATGTTGACTCGTAAATTTGACCCGTAAAAGCGACACGAAGACGTAACCTGTAACCACGACTTGTCAACATGACCCATAAAATCGACTTGTAATTTTTGCCCGTAAACTCGAACCGCAAACTACTCCATTACACTTGAGTTTATTGTTCGAAGATGAAGAGGGAATTATATTAATGAGATGACATGCACACAGAATGGCATCACCCAGTTATGGCAAGGAACATGGGCACCCAACAACAAGGTACGAGCAGTTTCAACTAAGTGTCTATTCTTCCATTCCGCTATACCATTTTGTTGAGGTGTATAAGGACATGTGGATTGATGTAAAATGCCATGTGAGTTTAAAAGAGTGGGAAAACTAGAAGAAAAGTATCCTTTGCCATTATCACTCGTTAAAACTTTGATCACTTTCCCAAATTGGTTCTTGATTTCATTAAGGAATGACGTGATGATATTCAAAAGTTTATATCGATCTTTCATTAAGTAAACCCATGAACACTGAGAATATTCATCAATAAAGGTGACAAAATAACGAAATCCAAAGGAAGAGACTCGATTGGGACCCCAAATGTCATAATGAATCATAGAAAAGATAGAATTGCATCTTGTTTCAATTCTTTTTGGAAAAGAAAACTAAACATGCTTACCTAATTGACATGATTCACATTTTAAGACTTGTAGTTTGATAAGCTCAAGAATCATCTGTTTTAATTTTGATAAACTTGGATGACCTAAGTGATCGTGTAGAAGCTTAAGAGATTGGGAAGCTAAAAAAGACACTGATGGTCGAGTACCAAGATAGTAGAGTCCTCCAGATTCATGTCCTTCACCAATCAATTGTCTTGTACTACGATCTTGAATAACGAAGGAATTGACATCAAAAGTTATAGAGTAATTCAAAGATTTAGTTAATTAACTTAAAGAAATTAGGTTAAACGGACAATTACGAACAAGAAGGACATTCTTATGGTTTAGGGAGGAAGAAGGGAAATTTAACCAAGTCCTTGAGAAGTAACTTTGGAACCATTGGCTAAAGTAATAATATAAGGAGTTTTAGGATGAGAAATAGAGGAAAATAATGAAACATTACCAGATGTATGATCACATGCACCTGAATCAATTATCCATGAACTTTAACACTCCAAGGTTTGAGAAATGCATGCTTTTGACAAAATAGAGTAGGTGAAAGATAGTGCTTGGTTGTGATACTTTAACTTGAGATATTCCTTATATTCTTCATCAAAGAACTTGGGCTCAGAAATTCTAGACAAGGAAATGTTTGTTGCCTTTTGAGGAAAACCATGTAAAGAGTAATAATTTCTTTGTAGGTGACCGATTCTTTTACAATAGGAGCATTGAATACGTCATCCTCTATTGCCACTATCTCCTCTTTCACAAGTAGCCATGTTTGAGTAGAACCAAGGATGCAATCCACAAAAGCAACAGGAAAACCTAGGGTTTTAAGAGCTAGAAACCTAGGGTTTTGAGTGAGAATCCGTTTTAGCACTTGGAATGAAAAAAAAGGGCAAATACTGGCTCAAAATGTTTCGACGAGCTAGACGACAGTGCGGTAGCGCGACGTTTGACCGGAGTGTGACGACGCATCGTTCGGAGATAGGAGGTGCGCTTACCGTGGGGTTGGGTTGCGCTCCTCGAGGCACACCAAATTGAGGCTTCAAAAGACAGAACACCGACGGACGATGATAGAGTGACAAATAGTGGTTGGTAATGTTGGCCAGTGTTGGACAACTGCAAATAGAGGCGGACAACACTAAACAATGTTGAAAAACAATGTATAGTGTTGGAACAACGATGGATAGTGTCGAGACAATGACAAACAAATACACAAGACAAAAATAAAAAACCAGTAGAGCGAGATTGACCCACTCGTGATACCAAGTTGAGAATAAATAGATGATATAAAATTGGAGAGCTTACTTAACCCTTTTGTGATCTTCTATTTATAATGATAGAGAACTAATACAATAAAAAGATTAAAAGACTATTCTAGATACAACTCATAAATAGTGCACTTCTAAATACTTATTTCAATAACTATGTATACCGAGAATAAGTCCTAATAAATCTACAAGTTACATGCAAATATTTAAATCATTATTTAATTGTTATAAGTGAAATTATTTAAGTTTCATAAAAAAAATGGCTATTGTATCACACCTAGCGGGTCACGACAATCACCACATATATGTCGGAAACAACTAAGGTACACGGCTCGGGCCGACATAGACCTAAACCGGCCTAAACTCATAACAAAGGTCACTAAAGAAACGGCCAACCTAGGACAGTACACGAACAAGGGCGACAACCTAGGACAGTACACGAACAAGGACGACAACCTAGGATAGTACACGAATAAGGACGACATAAGCCAACTAGGGAAGTAACTAGATCAGACCATTCCAAAAGACTTAATGAAATCAAAGCACTCCTAAAATCCAGTAAACCCACAATAATCAAGACTAAGGGCTTGGGCTAAGGCCTAGACCCACCTATGGCCCAAACTAGGGCTCAGCCCATGGAATGGTCAAACATAATTAATGATCTATAAATATACATGGACTCCACAAATTAAAGGTACGCATTCATTATTCCATTAATCACCTAATTTGACTTTTTGAGAGCTTTGACTAACTTAAGCTTCGAGCTTCGGAGTTTGCGTTTTCTTATTTTATGCAAAAAATTTCGTTATGAAAATATTGATTTATATTGATTTATATATATATATATATATATATATATATATATATATATATATATATATATATATATATATATATATATATATATATATGAAGTAAAATGAAAGTTTCCAAACTGGATCGGTAATGAGGTACTACTTTTAAATAAATTATTTTGAAACATAAAATAATTATATATAATAGATAATACTTAACTCGTAATCTATTAAGTAAAATCTTGATTTTTATGAGTAGAAATCATTTTAGAGAGGAAATATAAACGTAGACAGTTTTTAATTGGGTTAAATATTCTACTTCATAAGCATCTGAACTAAGAATGTCATACTTTTTTTATAAATAACTTTTATCATTATTTGGAAGTGGAAAATGCCTAGTAATTAATATTATTTATTATAAAATTTAATTCAAAAGTAAATTAAATAATGTTACATGTCCTTGATCTTAGTAGAGAAGGAAAAGAGAAGGGTATGTGAGAAGAGGATGGTTTGAATGCAACATAATATAGTTTTATTGAATGAAAATAAAAGATTCCATAGAGGTAGAGGGTAAGAAGAAGAAGAAGAGAAAGAACTAAGGGATGGAGTGGGTGTCATTGAATCTAGTGAGCGCCTTTTCCATCTGAGTCCATTTCTGCTCCAAAGTGCCAATGTATCCAATAGACATCCTGATGAGACCTGGGGAGATGCCGGCGATCTTCTGCTCCTCCGCACTCATTTCACTGCTGGTGCTGCTTCCGGAGCAGGACATCAGAGTCTCGTAATACCCCAAGCTCACTGCCATGAACCCAAACTGAACATCGTTTTGCAACTGACTCATCAACTGGTTAGCCCTATCCACCGTTTCCATGTCGATGCAGAGAAGCCCCCCGTACCCGTACTCCATGTTCGCCATTGATTTAAGGAGCTGGTGCTGTGGGTGCTCTTCCAGCCCTGGGTAGATCACCTTCACTCCCAGTTTCTTCAGCCTCGTCGCGAACACCAACGCTCGGTGGCTGTGTTCCTTCATCCGAAGGCCCAGGTGAGGAATTCTCTCTGACAGCTCGAACGCCACCTTCGCGTTCATCGTCGGACCCAGCAACATCAGAGCCCCTTGATGAAGGTCCATCATCGAATTCACCAGACTCGCCGGCCCGCACACAGCCCCTGTCAATCCAAACATTTCATTATCAGCTTACCAAACCCTGCATGCACGCTTGCATGCATATATATCTATATATATATATATATATATATATATATATATATATATATATATATTTCAAATCACCACAACAAATAAGCTTTGGAGGAAAGGAACCTGCAATAATGTCAGCACCGCCGCTAATGAACTTCGAGATGCTGTGAACCACCACATCAGCGTCGAGACGGGCGGGGGAGATCACCATGGGAGCGAAGGTGTTGTCCACCACCACGGTCAGGCCCTTCGCGTGTCCCACGCGGCACAGTTCGGGAATGTTGGCCACCTTCAGGCTGGGATTGGCCACGGACTCGAAGTACAGTACCTTCGTCTTCCCTTCCACTATGGCGCTCTCCACGCTCTCCAAATCGTCTATGTCCACGAAGGTTGTGTTGATATTAGATGTCCTGGGGAAGAAATGCGAGAGCAGGGCGTGGGTCCCTCCGTAGAGCGTGTTGGACGCCACCACGTGTCCGCCGGAGCTGCACAACTGTAAGAGCACCGAAGAAATGGCGGACATGCCGCTGGCGGTGCAGTAGGCGGCCTCGGTGCCTTCCATGGCGGCCATCTGGCGGCCCAGGTTCAGCACCGTCGGGTTGAAATGGCGGCTGTAGATGAAAAAGTCGCGGTCGGGGCCCAGCTCGCCGGCGAACATTCGGCAGAGGGTCTCCGGCTCCATGACCGTGAACGTGGCGGAGGCCTCGATGGACATGTTGACGCCGCCGTGCTCCCCGAACTCGTGACGCGTGAGGGCCAATGCGGCGGCGGGGTCCATGTCGCGTGCCGCGTTCTTCCTCTTGGCATCGCCGTCCGAAACGACATCGTTGGTGCCGCTACGCTTCCTGTTGGCCACCGCGTTTTCAGCCATGATAATCGGAAACGAACGGGGGGAGAGAGAGAGATAGAGAGAGATTGGATTAAGAAAGGATAGCTTGTAGAGAGGACAGGACTCCCCCTCTCTATTTATTTCTTCCCTGATATCCCTCCATCGCTTTCCATCTCATTCGCTGAACCTGGACGTGATATTTGCGCATGAGCTGAATTTCCTAATATTAGTATTGTTATTAGGACTCTTACGACACCATTTAATTCCCTATTTAATGCTTCACAAAACCATAACATACACTTCAAAAACTCATAACAAATTATGATGGGAGAAAATACAACAGTAATTATGAATGAAGATGAGAACTCCTTTTTAATTATGGTTATGAAAAAAAAGTAGCGTCGAAGATGGTAATTTGATTAAGAGAAGAAAGCGTGACACAGTTTGATTTGAGCAGGTGATAAGCATTTGAAATTTAGTGGACAGGAGAGGTGTTGAGAAATGGCCACCACACACTAAAGCTTATCATCATCCTCAAACAGTTCAACATTTTGACCATTCAATTCAACCAATATTATGTCACAAATACGCATTAGTTCCACTGTCTCAAAATTAAAACTAATTATTTTTAAATTAAAATACACAATAGATATATATTGATTTTAACAACATAATTAAATTATTAAAAATGTAATAAATTAACGTTTTTTATGAGAATTAATGGTATATCAATATGTTATATATGGATGGTGACTCAATAATTTATGATATTATACTCAGTAGATTTTTTCAATTTTCGTATATTTATACGTAAAAGCGTAATTTACATTTAAACAATATTAGCTCTAATTTTCATTTTACATATATATTCAGTTTTAATCCTTGTGATTGATAATTAGCTTACTGTTTTAACAAATGTAAATATATATATATATATATATATATATATATAAATTAAATTTTATAAAAATATATTTTACTTTTATTTCTTAAAATAACACTCTTTCAAAAATTATATAAGAATGCAAATATATTTTTACACTACCATATAATAAAAGAAAATTTCTCTTACTAAAATTGTCTTACTAAAAGAATGCAAATATATTTTTACACTACCATATCTATCATTTTTTACAAGTAAATTATAATTTAAAAATTTTCTTATTATTACAGGATTAAAAATGGAAAATAAATAGTATAATGCTCTTTAAATATTTTTCTTTTTCTAGTAAATTAATGAACCTGATATTACAAAAGTGTACTGAGCTGATTATAAATTAATTATGATCAGTTAAATTTTATAAATTATGATAATATATATATATATATATATATATATATATATATATATATATATATATATATATTAATTATAAATATAAAGAGAGAGAAACCAGAAGAAAGAAAGAAGATCTTAAAAAGAAGAAAAAAGATCTTAAAAAGAAGAACAAAGGATCGAATATTATTATCTTGGAGAAAGTATGTACAAAGGTTTAAATATGCATGTATACAATGCAAATGTACCAACGGTCAAAATAAAAACAGGTAAGCTTCTAGTTACGTAACAGTCCCCGTAAACTCATGGGTGTCCCATCAATAATGAGTTTAGAGTAAAACTGCAGAAATGAAGGTCCATACAATGCTTTTGTTAACATATCAACAATTTGTGATGTTGAAGGAATAAGATGAAGTTGTAGATGACGCTTTTGAAGGTGATCACGAACAAAATATAGATCGAGCTCAAATGCTTTGTTTTATAGTGAAAGATAGGATTAGAAGCAAGCATGACAACGCTTTGCTATCTGAAAAAATGACAGGAATCTTTGGTGAAACACCTAGTTCGGAAAGTAGGTTGCAAAGCTAAAGAATTTATGCAGTAACAGCATCGATGCTTCGATATTCAACCTCTGTTGTACTTCGAGAAACCACTTTTTGTTTGCGAGTTGTCCAAGAAACAAGGTTGGAGCCAAAGTAAACACAAAAACCTAATGTAGATTTTCGATCATCTAGGTCAACACCCCAGTTAGAATCGCAAAAGTCATAAATGCGAGAATCTAATGAAGGTTGGATGGGAAAACCAAGGTGTGATGTGCTAGCAATGTAACACAAAATTCTTTTCTCAGCACGCTAATGATGCTCTTAGAGATTATGCATGAACTAGCAAACCCTATTAACAAAAAATGGGAGTTCAGGACAAGTAATAGTTAGATATTGAAGAACCCAACTATGGAACGTGTATATATATATATATATATATATATATATATATATATATATATATATATATATATATATTTCTATTTATGGAAACTAATATTAGAAAAGTGTTTTAATTAGTCAACTTTTAAATAATGATAACTAAAAATCATGATAGGAAAAGATTAAAAGTGGAAAAATAAATATCGTAAAAATTAAATTGATGCTCTTTAAAATATAGTTTTCTATTTCATTAATAAATATATGAAAGCTGATTTTAGAAAAGTGTTTTGATTACTGAATTAATTACAAGTCATGTTAAGATAAAATTAAAAGAGGAAAATAAATGGTATAGAAAATTAAAATTAATGTTTTTGAAATATATATTTTTCTTTCATTTAATAAATATATGAAAATTGATGTTTGAAAGGTGCTTTTTAGTAATTGGCAAAATGTATTTAAGATACACATTAAATAAATAGTTTATAATAAAATTAAGTTATTCGACTATAAATATATGGAAACTGATGATAGAAAAGTGCTTTTAATAATTCTTAAAGTGCATTTCGGACACACATTAAATAAATAGTTATAATAAAATTAAATTATGTTTTAGAAAACATTCTTTTACTTGTGCTTGTTATAGGAAAAGATGATGTGACAAATATCTTCCTTTGTTTTATAGTTGAGTCTCTGTCATGGTTCATCTTAATCCTCCACGTGATTTCTAATGTTCAAATGCAGCGAAAACATTGTATGTGGACCTTGAGAAAAGTGTTTTTTCTTCAATTTCTTATTTTTGGGAAATAAATTATATGCGCACTATATTTATTTCATTTATTCTTTAAATATTTTAAGGAAAATAATGAAAATAATCTTTCTGTGAACGTTTCCCTTGACAGTCAGTGGATTTTAACTTTTCATCTGGGAGTGTGAACTGATCATCTTTTCAACGTAAAGGGGTTTATAGGTTTAGAAAAGAAAACTAATTAAAACTGATTTTTTTTAATTTGAAATTAAAGTAGAATCAACTAAATTTAATCAAACCATTGTGGACTATAAACTTTGAAAAAAAAAATCTTTAAAGAATCTTAGGTTACACTTTCATACTTAAACGTCAAGATATGAATTAAATAAGGATAAGGCGGTTCATTGGGCTTATGTTATTACACACACATTTTTAAAGTTTTAATTAAATACAAAAAACTATAATTATTTTTTTCATAAAAAGGATATATATCCATCATAAAAAAATAATAACAGTCATTGAATTCAAATTATTGATTAATTTCTCATATGCGATTGTGACATCCATTTAATAAATAATTTAATTAAATAAAATATCACACATTAATAATATAAAGAGTCACACGGTTAAGTATATTTGTGTTAATCTTTAGAGTCATTCATAAGTATACTTAGAAAAGATAACTAAGGCACACCACGATGCCACGAACAGAAACAAGAATAAAAGTTTGACAATTATCCAAAACGCTTGCTCCTAGGACAAGATAGTACATAGGCCACAGTGCCTTAAAAGAATACTCGAAGTAAGGGAATCAAACCCAAGATTAACTACGTTGCGGAGTTTCCATTACTCTGATGACCACTAGGGATTTCCACATCTGCTCACATCAATAAATTGATGATCATTGCAAAATGGAAAAACTACACACAAGACAAACACAAGCAAATAGAAAGGGTAAACTAGAGTAAAAATCAATTTAACATGTTATGGCACACAGATACTTAAAACACATCATGAACATGCAACAAGATAGGCAAACGATCATGTGATAGAAAACAAGCAAGACTCTAAGACTCAATTATCCGGATACATATAATCGGTCGGATTTACCATATGCTTGCACTTGTGGTAGCCTCTACTGCTCTGTAGAGCCATTACCAATAGGTTTCACCTTACCAGACACAAGGTTAACCTTCAAACATCTAAGGCCATTATCTTGCCAAAGGCTAGGGCCTTCTGCTACTCTCACCACTTGAGTCAGTCCACTCTACGTAAGACTAACTGACTCTTTAGAGTTTCAGGATGCAATCCTTACTTGAATCCTTACCTAATTATATACACTGAGGCACCACCATGAAACCTTACCAAGATGTTCATGGAATTACGTCCATCACATAAGGCACCACCATGAGATCTCACCAAGAGGTTCATGAAATTATGTCCATCACATAAGGCACCACCATGGGATCTCACCAAGAGGTTCATGGAATTACGTCCATCACTTACGACACCACCATGAGATCCCACCAAGAGACTCATGGAATTACGGCCAACCATACCATAGCCATGTCACACCAACCAACCATAGATTTATCATGCATACCAATCTCATGCCAATATACAACCAACCATCCAAACATGTTTCATACGTATATTCATACCAAGCTCATCAATTCCAGTCTCATTATATCATATAGAACATACAAGGCATCATGCATAAACTTTCCACAGCAACAAGTCATCCAATCATTTGAAGCATACATGCATCCAATCAACTCTACCAATCTCGCTCGTGCTAAAGAGCTCTCGCTCAGGCGAGAGTAACCCCTCCCTGAAGCTACCAACTCTCGCCTAGGCGAGAGTGCGAACAGACGGCACGTCGAGGTCTCACTCAAGCTAGCCCATCTCGCTCAGGCGAGACTACTCTCGCTTAAGCGGGTGGCCTTCGCCTAGGCGAGCCCTCGAAATAGAGAGGGGCACTAGTGCAAATTTCACATTTTAACTCGCCTTATATGCCTCGGTTGTCCAGGAATCGAAGCATATAATTGGCATTTTTGCAATTCCAGGCAACTTTTATGCCTCGGTTTAGAAAAAAACCGAAGCAAAACACAGTTATAGGCTTCGGTTCACTCAAAGTCGGTGTCAAAAGCAGTTATATGCTTCGGTTCGCTCAAAGCCGGTGCCAAAAGCAGTTATATGCTTCGGTTCCAAAGACCCGAAGCCAAAAACGGGGCTGCATTTTTCAAAAATGCCACTAACTGTTAGGTGTTTGGCCTCGGATGGCACTCGACCGGTGCCAAATAGCCTTATATGTCTCAGTTTTTAATCAAACCGAGGCCATAGGGTTTCTTTAGGCCAACGTATTTTTGTTTCGTTTTCCGTTTTGTATATATTAATTTTCAATTTTTATTATTGCAAATATTGATTTTCATTGGGATTGAAATTGTTTGGAGTGTTTTGAGTAATTTTGTGAGAGAATTGAGTCTCAATTTAAGAGCATTGCATTTGAAATTTAGGGCATTGAGTCTGAATTTAAGAAAATTTTAACAACACTATAATTAAATAGGTAATATATTTTGTTAAGGTTGTTGGTTGTTTTTGCTTTTTTTTTGTTACTTATGACCTTCTCTTGTGTTTTTTATTGTCTTTTGTAGCTCTTGAACGCGTATCATTGCATCATCTTCCATTGTCATTCACTTTTTAAGCTCCCAGGTTCCTAATTCTAATATTTTCCTATGATTTTGTAGTTTGTTATGAAGTAGTTTTATGTTTTATATATGTGGTTAATTATTTGTTTAAATATGTTGTTTGCTTTTCTTATACTGTGAGTTAGCCTTAGTTTCCCGTTTGAGATTCAATACGAAAATTATGTATTGTCCCGAGTTTTCATTTTGAAGAAGCTACATTTTTTTTTAAATTAGATATAATGGGATACAATACTAATAATTTAAATGTATTGAATTTTGAATTGTCCGATTGAACAGTTTAAGAAGATTAATCACTTTCTAGTAGTTTATTAGTGCATATATATTTTAAAATACACATCTTAAAATTCATTAATATTTGTCAACTATGTTTTGTATTGATCTTCGGGTGCATATTTGATTGTGGTTTATAATCACTTTCATTTCGTGTATCCTGAAGGCCAATGCGAAATGTTGGCAATTTTTTGTGAAATTTAAGATATGTATTTTAAAAGTAATATGTACCAATAAAATAAAGAAAGTGAATCTTCTTGAATGGGATAGGATCACACTTTGATTACGACGTGAGCATTGATTCAAAGATTACTGAATTTGTTCACCAATTTCAGTATATATACGTATGAATCAAGATTGGATTAATTTACCACATATCAACGCTGAGTATATGAATGAAGTAGAAGAATTTATAAAATTTGCGCAACGTTATGAGGGTAGAAGTGATGATGAGGTGAAATTCAAATGCCCTTGTGTCAACTATTTGAATGGGAGAAAATTGAATGCAACTCAAGTTAGGGAACATCTTATTTGTGATGGTTTCCTTAGAAGTTATACAATATGGACATGACACGGCGAATTAATAGACTTTCCAATTGTTTCTCGAACTGAACATGTTGTCGATTCCACCATGAAAGAGCGACAGGAAGAGCGATGTCAAGAGCGAGTAGAAGAAGACAATATGGAGGACATGATACAGGATGTTGGCGTAAAAGCTTTTGCACAAGCGCATGTGTATGAGACGATGTCTCCGAAAACTCCGTTGTCTGTCGGTTCAACTAAGTTCACGAGATTATCAACGATTTTAAGACTTACGAATTTGAAAGCGACCAATGGTTGGACAGATAAAAGCTTCACAAAATTGCTCGTGCTCTTGAATGTAATGCTTCTCAAGGGAAATACTCTACCCATTCGAAATTGTAACGCCAAGAAAATTCTTTGTCCGATGGGTATGAAGTATAAAAGGATACAAGCATGTCCTAATGATTGCAAATTATACAGAAAAGAATTTAAAGATTTGAAAAAATGTCCAAAGTGTGGGTCATCACGGTACAAGCAGAAAAGAAACAGTGAAGATAATGGTCAAATAGAGAAGGAAGGATATGCTTTGAAAGTAGTCTGGTACCTTCCGATCGTGCCTAGACATAAGCATTTGTTTGCAAATCCTAAAGACGCTAAAAACCTTAGATGTCATGCAACTGAGAGAAGATGTGACAAACTGCTTTGTCATCCAGCTAATTCAATGCAATGGAAAAATATTGATCAGGAATTTCCCAAGTTCGGTGAAGAATGTAGAAATATTCGTTTTGGCTTAGCTACCGATGGAATGAATCCATTTGGTAATTTAAGTACAAACCACAGTTGTTGGCCCATTATATTATTCATTTACAACTTATCTTCTGGACTCTACATGAAGAGAAAATACATGATGTTGTCTATGATGATGTCTAGTCCAAAGCAGTCTGGAAATGACATAGATGTATATCTCAATCCTCTAGTTGAAGAATTGAAGTTATTGTGGGTTGATGGTGTTGAAGTATTTGATGTTGTTGCTTCTGAAACTTTCATGATGCATGCAATGTTATTTTGCATCATTAATGACTTTCCAACTTATGGTAATTTGTCGGGGTACATTGTCAAGGGTCATAAAGCATGTCCTATATGTGAAGAAAACACTACATCTCATCAGTTGAAAAACGGAAGGAAGACCGTGTATCTGCGCCATCGAAGGTTTTTACAAGCTAATCATCCTTATCGAAGGTGAAAGAAAGCATTCAATGGACATCAAGAAAATTACAAAGCACCAACTCCATTAACTGACATTCAAATTCAAGAAAAAGTTAATAAAATACATCATGTATTTGGTAAAACGTCCAAGAAGTCATCTGCATCGAGCCCTTGGAAGAAAAAATCAATATTCATTGATCTTTCATATTGGTCGAAGTTACAAGTTAGGCATTGTATAAATGTCATGCATGTAGAGAAGAATGTGTGTGATAGCTTGATTGATACACTACTTATCATTCAAGGAAAGTGTAACATCTCGTCAGGATATTACAGATTTATAAATAAAATAAAGAAAATAAATTATCAGCGCATTTAATAATACCTCATTTTCCCAAAACGCGGGAAAATTTAAATCTTTATTAAACGATCAATAAAGTTTATAAATACCAAAATCATAATGTTATAAAATTACCCATCAGGGTTTACATCAGTTTCCAGAAGCAATAAAGAAAACGTAAGAATTCCCCAAGTCTAACCCCTCTCCGAAACTAAGCGTCACCTGAGCCACCTGCATCAACAACATCTGCTCCCGTGTACCGCGTACACGATCATCGCCACACACACGCAGATAGGGTGAGCTTAACAAATAAATCACATATATAAAGTTACAGAAATATAAGCATATAAACACGTGAGACAATACATAACATAAACATCTCACATTGTTCCATTCTTTAATTCCTACCATCTGACCCCCAATCAGATTATTCGTGTTCTACATCGTCTAAGGATTACTTCAAGGTGACTTGTTGCCATACCTATCGGCCACAACCGATAGAGCACGTGCGGGAAAACATGCTACGGATCATACACCGCAACGCCAGGTAGAGTTCCCATATACGAACATAGTCCGTATCGTCCCAAGACTACCAAACTCGTCAGCCAACAACTGAGGAGGGCAATCTATCTGGACCCATTCGTACTGGCCACAACTAGCACACTCACACCGGCAACACTCGCCAACCCGAGCCACAACTCAAGGGTTCCTCGTGTTCATCCGCCATCCCGAGCCACAACTCAAGAGATGCTATTCCGAGCCACAACTCAAGGAATACCATGTGCTTAACCCCTATCCTGAGCCACAACTCAAGGGATACGTTCCGAGCCACAACTGAAGGAACACCAGCAACCCCACCTTTAAAGCACCACTAGACGCCTTGTAGATCACAAATACACATTCAAAGTCAACGCTGCAACAATATAAATTGCCTGGCGGGGGACACGTGCCGCCAGGCGCTGCCAGCTCCCAGACCGCCTGGTGGGTGTCGCGTACCGCCAGGCGCACAACGCCTTATAATTCCTCTCGCCACAGCTACCGCCGGGCGGAACCACTCCTGCTGCCAGGCGCACCAAGCCCTGAGACCCCTCTGTGATCTCGCTACCGCCTGGCGGTCCAGATCCCGCCGCCAGGCGCCATGACAGTACAACACACAATGGTTTTACTGTTCAGGTTTTAACACAGTTTCTACCACATTTCCATTTGATCAACCCCCGAATTATTACTTAAATTTTTACTAACAATGGTAAGGTCAATTCCCCCCTCCCTAGTTTGTTAACGGAACTCTTTCAGTAATGGTATTAACTCTTTCCTTCTTAACCTATTAGTACTCTTAGATTCTTTACCACTAAGTGGTTGTCAAACCTCTTCCACTGTTTAGACTCTCATTCACCATAATTAATCAATTGCTAAACCCCCCCTCGTATCCAACTTAACCAGTATGCAGAATCTCTATTGCGCCATAGGATAGAAAGACCTCCAATATTCAACATCCCCTCACCTAAGGAATTTCTCACCCTTGTGGTTCATACACAACTCCCTCGTCAACCACCCCAACCATCACAATTCCCATCTGCTGATTCTAACCCAAAGGAAATAGTACCCATCCCCAACACACAACACTCCAGCCTGCAGCATTCTGTCACTGTGCCGGCGCCTGGCGGCCAGGCCCCGTGCCGCCAGGCGGTGCTTACCATCTGGGTATTTTCCAGATTTCTCCCGCACTCAAAACCCCACCATTTCTCCATCTTTGTGAATTTCCGCTACCATGCCATCCAGTTCTCACACAATCACAACTACCCTATATTTTAATTACATTGATCCCTATTTCTATATCCAATTCACGTTCAATTAGTTCAACGAGCAATCAAGGTTACGACACCTTCAACCCTAAGCTTACACCCACTGTTCCATTCATTTAAGCCATTAATTAGATGACCATACCTACTATTGGTTACCAATATCACTATGTACAATTCACCACTGAATTATGCCCCGATTAGATTTAGCCCAGAACTCCAGGAACCCAAAAATAGGTCAAATTACCCCGCGCCGCCTGGTGGTTCAACCAGTCCCGCCAGGCGCTTCATCAGCAAATCCTGAAAAATAGCCAAGACGCTTTGCATCGCCTGGCGGTTCCTCTTCTAGGAACCCAGAACACATGCAAATGTATGAGTCGCCTGGCAATAGTTCATCACCCGCCAGGCGGTTTCTGGAAAATTCCAGAAACGCAGAATTATCAAGGATGTAACAGTGCAAATACAACCAATATATCATACAGATACACATTATTAATCATACATATAAAATCACGGAGTCCAGCTCCCCAAACCTGGTTTTTCCTTCGCTTAAGCTTGATGATCGGAATTCCTCCCTACGCCAATGGTTCCCTTAGCCTTCTCACAATTCAGTCCCTAAAAATCCCTCTCAACCTCACAAGCTCTCAGATTTTCGTGCTTTCTCTCTGGTATGTTTTCCAGCTTGCAAAACCTTAACTCTCAACCTAGTTTTACCTTTTAAAGTGTGCCTAAAAACTAACTAAATGCCCTAGCACGAAAATTTATTATTTAGTGGAGTTTAATGTCATTCACCAATTCCTTAAGGCTATTTTCCATACCACTAGGGTTTCCTTTCCACCTTTCCAAATTAAAGTCAAAACCAAAAATGCCAAAAATATAAAGTTTAATGTAAGCTCTCCAAGACTTGAACCCATAACCATGCAATCACCAAATCAATATCAAACCATTTAACCAATTCATAATTCATGCTAGAAATCACAATTCAATCACCATATTAGACCATAACATGATTCCATAATTTAAATAATAAAACAATAACATCAAAGTTAGCATACATAGGACTCGAACCCAAGTCCTTTCACACAATTAAAATACTCTCAACCAATTGAGCTAGTACTTTTCCACATCATACCAACCATAATTTAATGTCATAATTATTTTCCCTCCCGCATTTATTAATTAATTATTAATTTAATTAATTAAATTCTACGGGTCTTACAGAAAGACAAAAGATGGAGTAAATGCTCATTTGGATTTGGTTGAAATGAAGATCCGAGAAGACTTGGCACCAATGGAGGTTGGTAGGCGTACTTATTTGCCCCCTGCATGTTACACTATGTCCAGACAAGAGAAGATAAGTTTTTGCTTATGTTTAAAGAGTGTCAAGGTACCTCAAGGATACTCTTCAAATATTCAGAGTTTAGTGTCCATGCAAGACTTGAAGCTTGTTGGCCTAAAGTCTCACGATTGCCACATCTTAATGCAACAATTGTTACTTGTAGCTATTCGTGGAATTTTACCCAAAAATGTTAGACAAACTATAACGTGTTTGTATGTATTCTTCTCTTCAATTTGTAGCAAAGTCATTGATTCTTTAAAGTTAGATGAACTTCAAGCCAAGATTGTTATCATCTTATGTCAACTAGAGATGTTTTCCCCCCCATCATTTTTTGACATCATGGTACATTTACTTGTTCAAAATAGTGGAGTCAATCTTGAAGTTGAGTCGCTACAATTTTCTACATCTAAAGATCAAAATCCTGTATTTGGATCAATGACATACTATGGTGTAATACAAGAGATGTGAGAGGTTGATTATACCATGTTTACTATTCCACTATTCAAATGTAAGTGGGTTGACAATAAGAGTGGTGTCAAAATGGATGGATCATGAATGACTTTAGTTGATTTTTGAAAAGTGGGTTATCGAGACGAGTCATTTATCATGGCACAACAAGCATCTCAGGTTTTCTATGTTAAAGATCGCGCGCCTGAACATTGGTTTGTCGCTCTTCATGGAAAAAAAAGCAGATTGATCCTAATGAAGAGAATCTGAGTGATCTTAATATTGTTGTCACCTACCTATTTAGAAGAACGATCAATGTTGATGAAATCCCTCTAGTTGATGATGTACATGCAATTCGAGAAGATCACGATGAAGGAATATACATATGACCAATCAATAACTTTATGTATGAATTTCATGTTCTTGTTAAAATTTAGTTATTTTGTTAAATAATGTTTTATATATGATTTATATGTTGCTTATTAATGTTTTGTGATGTTTTCATTTCACATATATATGGTTGAACATCATAGTTCACTGAAGTTGATAGGAAATGATATGATAGGACTTATTGGTAACTAATGTTAATGTTATTAACGTTATACTTTGATTTTGTTGATAATATCTTAAATATTATTGATGACATTTTCTATATTGTGTAACATCCCGTCAGGATATTACGAATTTAATAAAATAAAATAAAGTAATTAATTACAATGCATTTAATAATACCTCATTTCCCAAAAACACGGGAAATTTAAAACTTTATTAATTCACTAAAACGTCCATAAATACAAACTACAAGTATAATCAAAATATTCCATGAGCCATTCCAACCCATTTCAAATAAAATAAAGAAAACATAAATATAAAGATCCCATGATAATCCCCTCTCCACAGCTAAGCCTCACCATCTCCACCTGCAACATCACCTGCTCACGTGTACCGCGTGCACGATCATCGCCAAACACAAGCAGATAGGGTGAGCTAAAAGATAAAACAACATAAAAATATACCAAACACACTTATACATGTATAATCGATAAAAATAATACATCAATAACACAAAACTCTTCCCTTATACCGCATGGCCACAACCATATATAATATCCTTTCATTTCCCACAAAACTTACTCCATTTCTATCACATGGCCACTACCATGTATACTGATGCACCTCGCGGAAGACTCGTTATTCCTTCCACATGGCCACAACCATGTTAGCAGTGTTCTACATCTTCTATTAAGTACCTCAAGGCGTCTTGCTGCCACACTTATCGGCTACAACCGATAGAGCACGTGCGGAAACCATGCTACGGATCACACACCGTAACGCCAAGTGAAGTTCCCAAATACGAACATAGTCTGTAACGTCCCAGGACTACCAAACTCGTCAGCATAACACTGAGGAGGGCAATCCATCTAGACCCAACATACTGGCCACAAACAGCACACTCACACCGGTAACACTCGCCAACCCAAGCCACAACCAAAGGTTCTTCGTGTTCCTCCGCTATCCCAAGCCACAACTCAAGGGAAGTCATTCCGGGCCACAACCCATAGAATGCCACGTGCTTAACCCCTATCCTAGGCCACAACCCAAGGATACGTTCTGGGCCACAACCCATGGAACACCAGCAAGCTCACCATTAAGATACCTTAGAAGCCTTATAGACCACGCCTTACAATTTCCATCTCCTACAATCAATATAATAGTAACTCAGGCCTTGAACGCACAACAACATCCGTGCTCATTTAGGCCAAAGGCCTTTGTTCCACCAGTCCAGCCTATCTCGCTTAAGCTAGATCCCCTAGCTTGGGCGAGCCTCTAGAATCTCTGTAGTCTACGTAATCTCGCTTAAGCGAGCTCATTCTTGCTTGGGCGAGACCCTCGCTTGCCCAGAATCAAACAATATCTTGTCTAGGCGACGAGTTCGACCAAACAACACAAACAACCCTCGAAATTTCGCCTAGGCAAGGGACTCTCGCTTAAGCGAGATACCCCCAATAACACCCTTCAACATACTCGTATTCTCGCCTGAGCGAGGCACACTTGCCTAAGCGAGATGGCCTGTCGCTTAGGACCAGACTCCCTCGCTGCGCGAGATGATCGCGTAACACAAGGATTTCATCTCTGCCAATCTCGCCTAGGCGAGCCTGGCTCGCCTGAGCGAGAAATGCAGACCCCAAATCTGTTTACGCACGCACACTAGCAACCATGCCCAATTCAACACTCCAAATCATACCAGAATAGTGTACACATATTACAACAACACATAGGCATAATTTTCGACTCTAAATGGTTCCCAAAGTTTCAAGTTTACACAATTTCATCATAGCCAGTGCATAAACCCATTATATCTATAAATTTAGGTCAAAATTCCAATAAAACAGTACCAAACCCACAACCCACAAAGTCTCATCATATACAACACGAATTCATGGTACAAAAATCATCAAAATTATATGCATACAATACATAGACGAAAAGTTGGGTTCAACTCCCCTAACCTAAGGTTTTCCTTTGCCTAGCGTTTGAAATACGCGTCTCCCTTTGAACACCAATGCCCTTCTCCTTGATTCTATCCCAATTCAGCTATCAATTTCCCCCAACCTCACAATTCACTCTAGATTTTCGTATTCCTTTACCTAAGCCACAATCACAGATGCCTAAACCCCTCTTCTCCCCTCAATTTTACCTTTTAAAGGATGCCTTAATATGGGTTAATGCAATCAAATGTACCCCAAATTTACCTAAGCCACAATCAAATGTACTCTTTTTCCTCACCTATCATTTTTCCCTAAGGAGGGTTTTGGCTAGGGAGTTTTTAATGAGGCACCCCAAATTTCATGAATAAAACAAAGGGTTTTTTTTATCACACGCTCAACTCTTGATCCAACTTTTTAATTGTTTAAGTTCCCTACCCTTACCACAAGTAAGCGGCCTGTGTCGAACACTCATTATATACGCTTTTAATTGTTTAAGTTTCCCACCCTTACCACTAGTAAGCGGCCTGAGTCGAACACCCGTTATATACGCTTTTAATTGTCTAAGTTCCCCACCCTTACCACAAGTAAGCGGCCTGGGTTGAACATCCGTTATGCATGCTTTTAAGTGTTTACGTTCCCCACTCTTATCACAAATAAACGGCCTGGGTCGAATACTACAACTTACATATCATCCACACAACAGTACCCTAACTATACTACAACAATCAATAATACTCATCTCAATAAACAACATATACAGTAACAAACTGAATACAAAACAACATCATTCAAACCAACGTGTTCCTATCACATATACTATCGTCAACAATTAAACAACAAATATAATCCAGAATATGCATCACATTAAAAACAAGGAAAAATATTGTACGAGTTATTACAAACTTAGAATGAATCGAGAATAGAAAACATTAGAAACTCTATCCTAAACTTGATCATCACCACCCATCACGACCTCTTCATCATTCTTGTCTTCGTCAATCGCCGCCTTCTCTTCCTCCTCCTCAGGACTCGACTCAACTTCACTAATAAGTTGCCCATCCACCACTTCCTTGTTCACATCATACCTCGAGTCCGCCACATCCACATCTTTACAGAAAAAGGATGCATGCCTTAGGCCTTTCTGAAATCTGTTAATGTGCTCTTGGATAATGCACCCTTTAAGGTCCTCCAGCTCCACTTCCAGGCCCTCGTGCTTTTCCTTCAACTCGTCATAATCAACCTCAAGATCAATAATCTTGGCTTTAAACTTTTCTTCAGAATCTAGGCACCGAACCCTCCACGTTCCCAGCCTTTTCTTCTCTTCCCTCCACTCCTCCATTTCTTTCTCCCATGCTTCCTTCTCCTCCGCACACTTGTTGACTTGACTTTGCAGCTCCTCCAGCTTTGCCCGATTCACCTCCTTCAGTTCCCTTTGATACAACGACCCCACCCGACACCCTAGTATTAACGCCTTACTATTAAACTCCACCATAGATCTCACCAAAGCATTGAGCTCCATACTGTCAATTGAGTTAATCAAAGTCTCCGACATATTAATCTCAATATCCCCCCGAACAACCGTCTTTGAAAGCTCGATTAGCCCAGCTTCAGGCCCCTTTCCACTAGCAGATGATCCCGGTCCTAATAAAGCGACTCTAACTTTCTTCACATCCTTTCCTTTATTGGGCCTAGCCGGCAACTCAGCCTTCCTCTTTGTCCCCTTGTGCACATGCATGTCAACCAAAGATTCTTATAAGTTGGGAACCTTAGTGCCCCCATTAGCCTTGGCCTTTGCCGCCTTTTCCTTCCTCAACGTCTGAAAAAGCGTTAGATTTTTCTTCCCCATTTGCGCCATATGACCTGTAAACAACAACACACACCTATTAGTCAACTCAAACACAGTATAGTACTCAGAAATACAAAAAGATACCTTCAATATCAATAATCGGATGAACCGAATTATAAACCCTAACTAAGCCCTTAATGGGCATCTTATCGCTAAATTGCATCACAACATCCACCACCTCTTTGTCGAACATTGACAACTCCTCCCTTGCCATTCCCTTATACCTCTAGGGGTTGCCGATCCAGTAAAAGGGGAACTTAGTGCTCCCATCATTAGTGTAAAAATGTGAATGTCCATCCTGCTTCACCACCACTTTAAAGAACCCGTCCTTAAAATGTTTAAAAGATTGGGTAAACGCATCCAATCTATTTATCCCCGACCGACTTATAAGCGACAGCCAAGTTGTTGGACTTCTCGGTCGCGTGTCAAAAGAATAAAGAAACGACCGTGGAGAAGGCTGCAGGTACAATGCCTTGCATAACACCCTAAACGTCTGCAAATACGCCAACTGTTCAAATGCAGCTGAGTAGGAGCGACGTTCAGCAACCGCAACACCCCCATGGTAAACTCATCAAACGACAGCCTCATATGTAGCTGCAAAAAATGACACATATACATATAGAAGAACTCCTCGGCAGCTCCCTTTTGGTCGTGACATACACATTCGACAACACTAACCCTCTCTAACGCCACAATTCCCTTCAAGCACCCTTCTAAAAAATGGAAGTACAATTCAGCCACGACTTCAGTAGCCGCGACCACCAGAATATAGAGTACTGTGTTCGCATATCCAACCAATTCATATCCTGCCTTCGCCGGCTAGTTGCTTTACACCAATTCTTTTGGCGAATCTTCCCTAATTTCAACCGTTGTCTCCATCGGGATCCTCCCTACACCTCCCGGTTGCTCCCTATCACTACTATTTGATTAACTACTTCCACTCCCCCTGAACGCTCATTACCCGGACTCGACAAGGAAACACTATCACTACTATTAGACATACCTGTTCTTTTTTAGGAAGACGATGGAAATAAGGAAGATATCGGACACGATGTCCTGCAAACAAACAACTCCCCCAATTTCTTGCAAATGAACCAAAGTGAATTTCTTCTTTCCTCCTGCACTCGTATTTATAGTCATCATCTCAAACGTTTCAACTTTTCCCGCCAGAAACAACGATTAGATGAAGCGTCACAACGTATATGAAAAGTCACAAACCTCAAAATGACGGTGCAAAACCCTTTTGATTAGACCTCTGACATCTGCCACCCTTTCACCTCCCATAACCTATTAAAATTCTAGCCTTAACACTATTCATCACACTCAAAGGCTGGACGACTGGTGTACCGCACCTAGGCGGTCTAACAGAAGCCATCCACACTTCTCATCCTTTGCTGCTATCTTCATCGGCAAAGGCTGAGGGACTGGTGTACCGCACCTAGGCGGTCTAACATAAGCCGTCCACACTTCTCATCCTTTGCCGTTATCTTCACCGGTAAAGGCTCGAGGACTGGTGTACCGCACCTAGGCGGTCCCATACAACTACACGGTAAAACCCGTCTATATGAATTCCCGTAGAATATGCATACAAATATCATATATCAGATGAATCAATCAAGTAGGCGTAAGCGGCCCAAGCCGCCTACATAAGAAGATAAAACGAGAACCTGTCAACTATTCCAGACTTAAGGTACTACAAGCAAGTTCCTTAGAGCCAACAGTCCCTTAGAGTCCCAGGCCCACTTGCAACCCCAAACGATGGCCCAACCCATGACGTGGTCAAACATAATTAATGATCTATAAATACACATGGACCTCAGCAATTAAAGGTACATATTCATTAATCCCTTAATCATGAGATTTGACTTTTTGAGAATCCTTTGCTGACTTGAGCGTTAGAGTCTATTCCGCAGGTAACCCATCTCGGGTCCAGGCCAGTCCAAGTCGAGATACCAGCAGATAACATGCGCAAGCCGGGAGGAAGCCTACTTGAGAGATTGCGGATTGAGGTAAGGTGATATTTGTGTCTGACATCTCTTATTTGTTCTTTGTAGAAATAATATTAACAATTTGAAACCTGATGGAAGACGACTTAAGAAGAATAAATAAACATAAAATCCTATTGATTATACGAAAGACACGTGGAGATTATATGAAATAGACGTGGAGATAGGAACAAAAGATCCAATGAGATGCATATGAAAAAATAGGGTCACGAGAGTTGTTGTATCATAAATACATTAAGTGGTTTTTTTCTTTTATGAGTTTGATTATTAATTATTTTACAAAAGAGTATTTTTGTCACTGTATTTATATTTTATGTAATAATTTAATGTTTTATATTTATTTTATATTTTAAAATTTTTAAAAACATTATTATATATATTTTTTGATATATTATCATTAATTTTGCTTAGAGATGATGAGTTGACATATGCTAATATAATCATCTACTACTTTTGTATTATTACCCAATCACAAGGTAAAAGGAGAGAAATGAATTTCATCAAATGAAAAACAGTCACATTGAGTCTTATTTTTATAGGAGTTATATACATAGAGAGAAAACTTTGGATAAAATTAAATAGAAGGAAACTATTGAATTATTGTTATAAATTTAGAAACAAAAAATCTTATTTAGTTTAACTATTTTCTTCTTTTGATAGTATAAAATTAATATATAATTTTGAATGGAAAAGTATATATATATATATATATATATATATATATATATATATATATATATATATATATTCTCAATTTGTAAATTCTTTTTTTATTCTTATTATTATTTTATTTATTACTATATTTACAAAGAAATTTGATAAATGGTTTAAAATAGGAAGCACCACAATTTCATGTGAAAAAGACAATAAGTAGAAGATGAATTTTAGTGAGTGAAAAAAAAAATGAAGAGAAGAGAGTAAAAAATAAAGTTGTTTAGATGAAAGAAATGTCATGATCATGTTGTTTTTTATGATGTCCACAAAGCATCAAATGGTACAAGACTTTGAAATAAATCTAGATGGATGTTCTTAAGAGGTATTAAGTCTAAATTCTTTGTAAGCCAAGCTAGAACGTTTTAAAAATCGATTTAATCTCAACATAATCGATTAAGAAAAGTTATGTCATGTAATGGATAATTTTAAATAAACGTAATTATTAAAACTGTCATTTAATCAATTAAATTAGTAACGTAATTGACTAGGTTATTTCTGGGGAAAAACTTTATTTTAGCATTTGTATTAATTGATTAGATAACAAGATACTTAATTATCTTAGTGGAGGTTGAAAATTTGAACTTATTATTTTAATTGACTAGGACATTAATATAATTAATTAAAACATCAAGTTGTGGTTTTCTAGAATTTATGTATGAATCGTTTTAATCGATTAAACAATTTATCTAATTGATTAAAACTACCTGTACCACACCTAGTCGGTCCAACCAAATAATAATAATAAACGATCACCATATATATACGTGAAACAAATAAAGTAGCCGTCCTAAGCCGACCTAAGCCTAACTGGCCTAAGCCGCTAAAAGAATAACCACACTAAGCCGACAGAAGAATAATAGCGGCCTAAGCCGTTAAAAGAGTAGCTTCGGAGTCTCTTCTGCAGGTAACCCCTCCCAGGTCCAAACCGATCACACCGAGATACCCATAAGCGATATATATCAACCGGGAAGCAGCCTATTGAGGAGATGGCAGACCAGAGTAAGGTAATACTTGTATCTGACATATCTTGTTTGTTTTTTGTAGGAACAATTGGCTCCCACCGTGGGGCATGAGATAGTACGTTACCACCCGCTTTCTCCGAAAATGGTTTCTACCCGCAATAGAGCAGGAGTTAACAAGCAAGTTGAGGCAAGTCCCTCAGGACCTGCTAACATCACCTCGGATCTGGTCGCCATCCTAGACGGTCAAGCCAAGATGCAACAAGAGCTGGCTGACTTTAAGAAGCGCAGTGCTGAAGAGATGGAAGCACTGCGACAGGAGAAGGAAGGAGCTACTTCCATTACCAAACTTAAAGAGAAGGAATCTTCAAGTAGTACGAATTTGAGGACAAATTTCCTCGAAGGAGAGTATGATAGATGACTATATTCTGAATCTTCAAGTGGTATAAATTTGAGGACAAATTTTCTTCAAGAAGGAGGGTGTGATAGATGACTATCTTCTAATTCAATACAATAAGAACTTTAGTAGAGAAATTTTTCATTGAATATGTTGTATTTCACAAGTGTGGTAGTTTTGAGGTGATTGTGTGTAGCATCCCCATTTCTTTGTAATTCTTGAAGAGTTTTTCAAGTTTCTATGTGTCTTTAGAGTCTAAATTATTAAGATGTATTTCTAATCTAATTATTGTTATATTTTAATGAAAATCTAGTTCAGGTTGTTGGATAACTAAATATATAGATTCGCGTAGAATCAAATTATAATATAAAAATTTTGTATGTCTTGTATTTTCTTGTCTTTAATTTTTCCTTTGTGCTTGATTTAGTACTTACATCTCTTGTTTTAGTGATTTATAAAAATTTCAGTAAACTGCTTTTGAAACCTTGAAAAAATTGTTTTTTTTTAAAATCAATCCGCCCATCTTGGTTTGAGTTTAAGCTGTTTTTTGGTTTAACATAATGTTTGGATGTCTTAGAATTGACATATTAATTCATGTATAAAATTAACTAACAATTATACTAATTTAGTCAACATATTGTCCTTAATTTAAATAAGTGTAGGCGTGGAATCGTATGTTTATCGTTCTTCTACAACAATTTCACACATTATATAATACTATATATTAATTGAGATGAGTGGGAAGATTATTTGGATTTTAAGAGAGAAAAGATGAAGGAGCGAGGTGGTCTAAGAAGGAAAAAATTTCATGCAGATGGGAGGGCGAATTTTGGCAAGAGCGAGAATGGAAGCGGGAAGGGCCCAGAGGCCTTCCCCACAAATGAGTCCAGAGGCAGTAGCAGGAAGCATGGCCTCTGCTCTGTTAGCGTTAACCTTGTGCCACACATAAACCACCAAACTCCCCAGGCACATGTCGATGGCGAAATAGGCCCCAACCAGAAAGGGTATCGCCATAACCATGGGCAAGGGCATCCACTGTCCAATCTTCTTTGGGCAGAGGTCTCTCACCATGTTCACCGCCACTGCCAACCCAAAGAACCCGTAGCACATCTGCAGGCAGTGCTGCGGCAGCGCTGAGAAACCCTCCACGCTCAACACCGCCATGTTTCGGTAAATAAGCGCGTAGGGAGCTTTGAACTCCCCATGTGGGTTCCCCACGTCGAAGGCCTTATAGAAGAGAAAGAAGCTCAAGGGAGCTATCACGCACCCCAACGCAGTGCCAATCAACTGTCCTATGAACATGGCCTTCGGAGAACTGCGCGTGTAATACGCCGTTTTGAAATCCTGCATCAGAGTGCATGCCACAGACACCACCGATTTCACCAGACCACAACCTACCATTCCAGCCACCACGCCGTTCTCTCTCCCGCTCATGGCTGCCACCACGAAGAGCGCCACTTTCCCGTAGTTGTAGGCCATGTTCATGTCGGTGAGACCCGTTCCGTAGGCGTTGCAGAAGGCCAGAGACGGGGCCAGAATGTAAGCAACCACCACGTAGAACCACTTTAGCTCAGGAAACATTAATGGGATTACCACTATGGAAACCACCGACAGCACCATGTATCCGCCGGTTCCTATCCACATCGAAATGTTGTCTCTCAAAAATACTTCCTTTTGTTTAAACTCTTCCATGTTATTGTTCCCCTCCTCATCTATGGTCCCTGCACGTTCCAACAATATTGTTGATAAAGCGTTGCAAAGTAGTGTGAGAGAGTGGTAACTTTTGTCTTACCATTTTCACGGTTCTTAATTTTTTGAAGTACGCTGAGGAATGAGGAAACTAGAATCTTGACAAAGTTGTATACGCCATCACCCAGGATGAGAGAAACTGTTAGAAAGACCTTGTAGCCGTACAAGGCCTTCATGTTACTATCTTCTAAATTGGTAGGGAACCATTGCCCCTTACGCAGTTCGATGAGTGGCCATATCAGTCCAAAGGAGAGAACTGCTCCCAGCAGCAGAGACAGATTCACCAGGTGTGGGCAAATCATTCCTGCCCCGACATATGTCATGTTAAAATCGAAATAGAATCTGTAAATTCAAACAAAACTAGATTAGATTAGTAATGCGTGCAACTACAATGCCACGCCACCAATTACTTCCTTAAACTTAAGATCATACGTTTGCTTCCAAGCTCGCAATCCAAAGGTAGGAAACTGTGCGAATCCGCAGCCCTGTGTCCCTGAGAAGAACCACTTGAAAAAACCCCACAAGAAACTTACGGAAAAATATTTCAAGAACCCGCTAACTTGCTTCCTGCAATACAACCAAGCCATCTCAATCATTCTCTATATTTTTGCGTCTGAAGTGATAATCATTAGAACTTTATCATTTTCGCAGGCAGTTTTATAGCTGTTTCTCAAATTTGAAAATTTACTTTTATTCTTGTGACGGGTATCTACATACTCATTCACCCGCGCAAACAAGTATGAGTGGATGATATCTTATGACTACCTCAATCCGAAAAGCTGTTATAACTCCAATTTTAATCGGTAAACAACCGCAAACTAGGAAATTCGGCAAAAACATTTATACTAATTATCAAGAAGTTTCCTACAATAAAATTAAAAATTAAAAAAATTAAAAAATAAAAGAAAAGAAAAGAAAGATGTGTACTTAGCCATTTTGTCCCCCTGTCTATGGAAACCATTAATGAGAACAGCTGTTGCCAAGCCACTGGGAAACGTCAATTTGAGATCAACTATCATAATCTGCTCAAGAAGAAATAGGTGCCAGTCATTATGAGGATTACTAACACTAAGATACTACCTTATTTGGTACGATGATAATTAATTTGAAGTGAGGTAATTTCTGACCATTTGCTTCATATAAAAACAGTGTTTTTCCAATATAGACTGAACTCTGTATAGTGATTGACTTTGTGCACTTTTATTTAACATGACATTGTAGAAGGAAGAAAGACATCCAAGTGTGGTGCACATGTGACAATATAGATAGGATTTGTGTGGTATTAAGAGCACAGTACCTTTCTGAGTGGAATCAAGATAAAGAGGCCAACAAAGCAAACCACAAAGAGGAAGGCAGTCATCCAACCAAATCCAGGATCTTTGACAGTGTTTGGATTGTTACCCTCAGTCCCCACTCCAGTCAACTCATATGTCTTCGTGTTTAATCCCAAAAGATAAGAAGCAAATCCTCCTGCAACACCAATTACACATAAAACATGTGCAAATTTACATGTATGGATGGATCTGATGCTTTGAAAGCATTTAACATGTACCGTGAACGGCAATGCTGTAGCATGAGACAGCACAAGTCTGTATTATGGTGTTTTCTTGGCGGGTGAAGGGTTTGGACACAAAACCAGCCTTGTGGAGCACTTTGTTCCAGCTTCTGATAAACAAGTATGCAAGGAGAGCAGCAGATATATTGAAGTTAGGAACTATTCCAGCTGAGAGATTCAGCTTCATGGCTATTATGCTGTACATGATTCCAATAACCAAGCTCACCACTAATCCTCTCACTGTTATTTGCTCTTTCCACGACTCAATTTTCCCGTTCTCATCCCATTCAGTATCCACCACCTCTTTCTCTTTTTCTATTTCCAGTTTCTTCTCTTCTCCAGGTCTGAGATTGGTTGATGAGGAGATCATCTCACCCACTCTTAATTTTCAGTCTGCACACAAAAAAGACAAAGATATTGTAAGTAGTGGCGCAGATTTATATCAGCGGGGAGAGAGAGATAGCCGCAGTCACTTTCCATGATTAGTTGCATAATATGCCTTCAATCATTCACTTAACTACCACAAATGAACTATGAGCGAAACTATTTGTTTTCTTTAAAAACAAATAGTTTCATTATTTGTTTTCTGTAATTAAATTAACATATTTAAAAATAAGAAAATCCCTCTTTTTAAAATGTTGACTACATTTCATTCACTAAGATATAGAGGTTTCAATTTGGCCCCTAACCCATGGGTCAGCCCTGTCCCACTCTTCATAAAGCTTCCTTTTAGGGGTTCCCAAATGAAAGGACAAAAAAAGTCCCAGCCCCCAAAGCCCCCTTTCTAGTGGGTTAGGACTAGGGCTAAGGTGGGTTAGGCCCCCCAAATAATACTACATTAAGCTAGAGTCAAAGATCAAGTTGAACGATCCGGATGGGTCCGAAGACCTAAACAGGGTCGACGAGCCAAACATGTCCAATCACCCGGACAAGTCCGAAGCCCCAGACGGGCTCGACGACTCGGACGGGCCCTAAGGCCCAAAGACCCAAATTGCCCCAACAAACTGGACGGGTCTGAAGACCTAGACGGGTCTGAAGACCTAGACGTGCCTGATGACACTGAGAGGCCTGACGACTCGGACGGGCCTAACGACCTGGACAAGCATAATGACCTGGACGGGCCCGACAATCCAGAAGACCTTGATGATCTGAACAGGCCCAACGAAATGGATGAGCCCGAAAACCCAAATGGACCCGACGACCCGAACGAGCCCAATGATCCAAACGGACCCGACGACCAGCCCGATCCGGACAGGACCAACGACCCAGACGGGCCCGACGACCTAGACGAGCCTGACAACCGGGACAAGACAAACGACATGGACATGCAAGACTATCCGGACAGGCCCAATGATCCGGACAGGTCGTCGGGCCCGTTAGGTCTGTCTGGGTCATCGGGCCTGTTTGGATCGTTTGGCCCGTTTGGGTCGTCGGGCTTGTCCGGTTCGTTTTCACCGTTTGGATCATCGAGCCCAGCCAGATAGTCGGGCCCGTTCGGATCGTCAGGCATGATCAAGTCATCAGGCCTATTCGGGTCATCGGACCCGTTCGGGTCGTTGGTCATCGAGCCTGTTTGGTCGTCGTGCTTGTCGGGGTCGTCGGGCAGGTCTGGGTCGTTGGGCCTATTCGGGTCATCGTGCTTGTTTGGGTCGTTGGGTCTGCCATAGATAATAATATATTTTAAAAAATAATATATTTTTCATGTTGAAGATGAAAGCCCATGGGTTGGCCCTGACCCACAGGGCTTTTGTAGGGTTTTTGGCCATGTGGGCTTCTTTGATGGGTTTTTTTTTTCAATGTGGGCTTTTTTGGCCCTAACCCACATGGGCCGAGGCCTGTGGGCTGGGTCAAATTGACACCTCTAAAGAGATTGGTTTAGATTTTGGTCTCCTTTCTTAAGTGGAGAATAAATTTAAATGTATGAAACACATTATTTAAGTGGAAATGGCCTTGTACCATACACACCCAGTACATCTCGGCTAGCTAAGTCTAGATGTAATCGACCCTCATTGTGTGGTCTTGCATGATGACGGTTTGACCGACTACATGTTGGTCAACAAGGACTAGCATACGAAAAATATTGACTAAGTTGACTCATCTTAAGACCATGATTAAAACATGATTAGCATATCAATTAACCAAAGAATAATCAAGGTAATTAGTTACATGGATCATGCCCATTTTGGTAAAAAACCAATAAATAAGGGTATAAATAATACAGATTACGAGGTAATTGATTTACATTCATTAAATTATCGCATTTATTATTATCTGACACACTTGGCTAACTTGAGTGTCAAAGTTGTCTTCTGTAGGTGCAACTTCTGTTTGACTAGAAAAGGGCGAGTACCCAAGAGAGGACAAGTACCTAAGCTGAGAGTACAAAGTTGAAGTCAGGAGCACTTGGAGTTAGAGTCTTTTTAGAGTATATTCGACTCTATAAGAACAAATGGGGCCAAAATATATTTTGTAAAGAGAAGTGTTATATGGTGCCTACTAGAAGCAAGGTGGTTGGAGCAAAGGAAGTAGGACCAGGACACTCCTCGACTAACATGACAACTATTCTAGAAGCATAGATGAAAATGTAGCAAGAGTGTGCCGAGTTAAGAAAGAGGAGTGTTGAAGAGATGGATGTAGAGTTGTTAAAGTGGGTCAGAACCAATGAGCCAACCTGACCCACCACAGGTTCGGGCTGGATTAGGTTGAAATTTTCTTACAAATTTCAGTACATGTTAATTTTTGACTCGGACCACTAAGAACCTAACTCACCTAGGTTGAACATGTTGTGAGCCGGGTTGGCTCACCAACCCATGCGCAGATATAGGGTTACACAATTTTTTTGTATTTGGATTGGGTTGGGTTGTTTTCTTTTAGCCAACATATTGGGTTGGCAAATGCAAACCTAATATTTTTGTAATTTTGGTTTGTATTTGGGGTTGAACATTATTTTAGATTTGTATATGGATTTTATTGAAGTTTATTTAGATTTTAATCACAATTATAATTTAATTTTGTTAGGACTGAAGGAAAATAATTGTTTTCTTAATTAAGTGAGCTAACCCGTTTAACCTACCAACTCGTGGTGGGTCGTGCTGGGCCGTGCCAGGCTGGGTGGCCCGTTTTGACAGCTCTAGATGGATTGTTTAAAGCAATAGAATTTTAGGCTAATTAGGAGGGTACGAGCTGAGGATAAGGGAAAGGAGAAGGAAACCATCGAACACACAATCTCGGTGCACAAAATCATATCACATCTTTGCACGATCACTGAGAATGAAGGGGAAAATGGTTACAATACCACTCTCAAGATTGGATGAGCAACTAATACCTCCTTGGCAGTAGGGGAACTTGCTAACACGCCTTCGTTGATGGTATCATGGATACCCCACTCCCAAAGTAATGGAAGTCCCGAACACTAGATTTATATGAAGGTAGCATCGATCCCGACGAGCAAGTTGCTGTATATATCACTCAAGTCAGTCTGTACTTGGCTAATGATGTTGTTATATGCAAGAACTTTCCTACGACATAGAAGAGAGTCGCCCTGTAGTGGTTTACTCGTCTACCTATATACTCCGTTGACTGCTTTAACACCTTTACATCATCCTTTACGACGCAGTTCGCCACTAGTGGCAACATCATCTCACTTCCCTAACACTTCTCAATATAAGGTAATAAAAAGGGGAATCTTTGCAAACCTTTATTGACAGGTTCGCCAAAGTGGCATTGAAGATCAAGAACCTGAATCTTGAAGTAATTCTACACTACATGAGCATGACGTTAAGGCCTCACATTGATCACAATTATTGATGAGTTGAGGTAGTGAGCCACTAAGTTTATGTGGCTGAAAGAAATGAGAGAGTACAAGAATAAGATCAAAGCCAAGACTATGTCGCTTGAAAGAAAAAAAAACCGATTGAGATGCTGGTCAGAAATTGGGGGGTGGGGGAGGAGTGTTATATGCCTTTTAATGACCCAAGGTCTCTTGTCCTTGAAGAGGCTCTACAGGCATATCTCTTGACGCCACCCAGAAAAGCTCAAAGACCACCCAATGCCATGAAGAAACACTGTAGGTACCACCTCAATTACGAAAATACAATAGACTAGTGTGCCACCCTTAGAGGCAGCGAGCCACTAAATTTATGTGGTTGGAAGAAATGAGAGAGTAAGAGAATAAGATCAAAGTTGTGACTACGTCACTTGAAAGAAAAGGAGTTGATCGAGATTTTGGTCAGGAAGGGAGGGGGGCAAGGTCCATAAGAGGGATCCCAAGCCTCTACAATACTTGTGTTATACGCCCTTTAATACCCCAAGGTCTCTTATCCTTGAAGAAGCTCTACATGCAAATCTCTTGCCGCCACCCAGAAAAGCCTAGACACCACCCGACACCAACATGAAGAAACATTGCAGGTACCATCGGAATTACGACAATACAATAGACCAATGCACCACCCTTATAGACAAGATTAAGGAGCTCATTCAGGTCGGTCATCTTAAGCGATTCATGAAGTGCAATGACGTGGGAAGCTCACGTGTTGGGTACTAAAGGTGAAACAAATGAAGGGAAAGTCATAGGGACTGAGAAAGGGAGGAGAAAAAGGAAGAGCCAACTCAGTGTGCGTAGAAATGTTCTGATATTATACTTTTGGTAAGGGGCACCATGAATACAATATTTGGTGGGTTTGTTGGAAGAGGCTTATCGTCGTCAGCTAGGAAGCGACATCTGAGTTGAGCAATCTTTTATAATTTTTAGTATCTATAACCTTTAGGAAGAAGAGGATACTTCCTATCACCTTCATTGACATTGATTTTCAAGGGGTAGACCTTGACCAAGATGATCCTATGGTCATCACGATGGAGATCGAGAACTTTACTATCAATCAGATCCTGGTGGATCAAGGTAGTGCAGTAAATATACTCTACTGGAAGACATACAAAAATATGTAATTGCCAGAGTAGGCAATGACCCCATATGACGAGCCTATATTCGATTTTTCTGGAGAAATGGTTAATACCAAGGGCTATGTTGACTTGCACACCACCTTTGCAGAAGGGACATTGACAAAGACCATACCTATTGGGTATCTAGTGATAAATGCAAACACCTCATATAATCAACCATCATTCAACCTGCTAGGTGAAATTTTATCCACTCCCCACTAGCCATGAAGTTGTCATCATCATCAAGAGACATCATCACGGTCCATAAGGACCAGAAGATGGCTTGAGAGTGTTACATTGCAAGTCTACGACCGAGTGTACCAATGTCGGGCGACCGAGTGTAACTAGCTCAACCATAGAAGGTTGGAACGATTTGATCCTGTTGGAGAAACCATGATGTTTCTCTTACAAAATGGTCAAGGCCTAAAAAGAGGAGTGACAGTGGATGAAGAAGGAGAGAAGGCTATATGGCAAGTTTTAACTAACAATGCTGATCTATTTGCATGGACGACAACTGACCTTCTAGGGGTTGATTTACGGATAGCCTCCCATAGGCTATCCATATTCAGTAAGGCTAGGTCGGTATCACAAAAGAAAAGGAAGCTAGGAGAGAAAAGAAGGTTGGCTGTTAAGGCCAAGAAGTTACTATAACTTGGCTTCGTTAATGAAACGCGTTACACAACATGGTTGGCCAATGTTGTGTTAGTGAAAAAGGCTAATGGAAAATGGAGGATATGAATAGACTACATAGACCTTAACAAAGCTTGCCCAAAGGATGCCAACCTATTACCTGGCACCGACTGGCTAATGGGTATAGTTGTTGGCCATAATGTATTGAGCTTTCTAGATACCTACTCAAGCTACAATCAAATTCCTATGGCTGAGGGGGATAACCTAAAGACCACCTTCATAATAGAGGAGGGCAATTACTAGTATGAGGTCATGCTCTTTGGCCTCAAGAACGTTGGAGAAACATACGAGAGGCTTTTGGACAATTCACATGGGAATATCAAGTAAAGGATACCCTACCACTCCTGTATTACCATATGGTTCAAACCATGATAGCCAATTTTGTTGAGGTAAATCTTGAATATGTCTCTAAGGGAGACAACGTGAGGGTCACCATCCTATCCAAGCTTACAAGTACAAAAAAGAAGCAATGCTACAAGTTGGTATTGCAATAGGTACTATTGTCCTCTTCCACTAAAATAACAGATGAATGGATGCAAATGGATAAGGACGAAGCAACCTAGATTACACTTTTTTCCATTATCTCGAGACAAGGGACGCCTTAAGGGAGAAGACAAAGGATGGGTAAGGAAATTTGACCGAAAGACACTAAAGGATGATGAGTTATTCAAGAGAGGTTATATTGCTTAAGTGTATTTCCTTAGAATAGGTTGAGTATATAATACGTGAATTACACAAAGGTATTTGTGAGTACCATTCTAGGGAGAGAACAACAGAAACATGAGTGGTGAGAGCTAATTACTTTTGGCCGACTATGGAAGAAGACTACGTTGAATATATTAAAAAGTGAATTCCTTGCTAGAAGAATGACAACATTGTTCACAACAAGCAGGAGGGATTTGAACCATATCTTCTCCTCATGGCCCTTTTCAAAGTGGGGGATGGATATCATTGGAACTTTTGTTCCAAGCAAAGGTCAAGTAAAATTCCTGTTAGTTGACATTGATTACTTCACCAAGTGGATGGTTCACTCTACAGCGTCAGGCGCTACACTAGTAATGTGACACTACTGGTTTTAGGTACTCTAATTCATTTCCTAGAATTCAACCATTCAATTCCCAAACATTCAGAAATCAACATATACATTCATATATTCCAAATTACAACATCACAACACAGACATCTTTCAAATATAAGCACACATTCCTCTCTTTTATAATTCATATATACTTACCTCTTAAATCAATTCCAACACACACTTTATTCCCCTTTCTCATTTTCCCAACCCTTTTCATGCTTACAATTCACATACTCCGCATAAGACACAATCAAAGCTATATACTTATTCTGCATGCCCTCGCAATTCTATTACATTTAAAGTATGATTATCATGTTTCCATACTTTCCCAAAACTCGTCATGATCATGCAACACTCAGTCATAGTGATATCATCAATAGTGGCCTTATTCACACACTCATAACATCATACATTCGAGCTAACATATATAGGTTCATATATTCAACATGTCTTAGCAAGCACTACCAAAAACATACTCATCAATCACACATCTATATATTTATATATATATATATATATATATATATATATATATATATATATATATATACATTCACCAATCAAGGCCATACCAGCACTTAGAACACTTAATCATCCATTAGTAATCATATGATTAGGGAATTCAAAAAACCAATCATGAGTGACGTATATCTCTAGCTGCAGACATAAACTTCAAATCTCCACCGTTCAAAGTGAAGAACAACATGTTATGAATCGCCTGTCAAAATTTCACCTAAATCAACGGTTAACAAATCGAGCAACGCAATTTTATGAAAACTGCGCAAACCAGAAAAAATCTGTAGCGCCTAGCGCGCAGAAAATCAAAGCTTGGCGCCTGGCGGTATCAAAGCTGCGCCCGACGGTTCCTACTACACGAAAAGTACAAAAAATAGCATTTTTGTACAGTATTCGCATCGCCTGGCGGAGCCACCCTTGCCGTCAGGTGGTTCATCACAAAAGACCTAGAATTAGGTTAATATTCATGCGTCGCCTGGTGGCACACTCAAAGTTGTGAGTGTGCCACCAGGCGGTTTCTGGGGATTTTCCAGAAATGCGTAAACATAGATATTTATCATATAAAGGCATCACATTCATATAGTATAACACGGATTTTATGACATCACATTCATTGTACAAATTCATATAGTATCACATTCATTGTACATATCATATACACATATAAAGGAACTCCCCTAACCTGGATAATTCTTGCTCACTTGGAAGAATTAGGACTTCTCTTGTGCCACCACTAGTCCAGCCTTGGACTTCTCTCAATGCACTTCATGCTATGCTAAAATCCCCTCTAAAACACCTTCAGACTCTCTCCCCCTCACTGCCAAATTCGTGTGCCCTTTTTGCTCCATCACTTTTTCTCTCTTTCTTCTCCAAAAACCAACTTATTAGACCATTAACTAAGCCTTAATGTTTGTTAATGAGATGAAAATGAAAATGGCTTTGAAGGTGGAGTTAATGGCCATTCAACCATTAGTGGCTGCCTCCCCAACCTCCTAGGCTGCCCATCTTGCAGCTAGGGTTTCTCTCCCCTTTCATATTCTTGCCAAAAGAAAATTTTGCAAAAAGAAAGTTAAATTCATTCTTAGCAAGGTTTGAACCCACAACCATTTAATCATAAGGTAAGTGCACAACCAATTCAACCAATTCATGTTTCGTGATAATTCCTATAATTTTAGGATTACATTATCACTAATCACATCCAAACATAACATTCAAAATAATGCACTTATTAAAATAACACACAATTTAACACACATAGGACTTAAACCCAAGTCCTCTCACAACAACCAAGTACTCTCAATCAGATGAGCTAGTACTTTTCCACGTCATAACAATTCGCATTAAATGCCATAAGGGCTCCTACTACCTGCATTTATTAAATAATTATTTATTTAATTATTTAAATTTCTCGGGTCTTACAGACGCGATCAAATTAATTCTACTTATCTATAACAACTTCAGTATTGTTAAGAAAGTAGCTAACAAAATAGAAAGGGTAAAGTTGTAAGACCCAGGAAAATAATTATAATTCTAAGGGATAATTGGATGCGAGGAATATTAATCAAATTGATATACAAGTTCATAATAAAGGTGGAGAGTAGCATAGTTGGTTAGAACCTTGCCATGAGATTTAGAGGTCATGGGTTTGATTCTTATGTGCACATTAGAATAATTATAATTTTTCTATTATTTTATAATTGCTTAGGATGTGCTCATGTGTGTGCTTGAACGTGAAGTACATTGTTTTAATTGCCACATTTAGGAATATTGTTTTGGTTACTTTCTTGAATGTAATGAATGTGCAAGTACATTGTAATTTTGTGGTGCGTGTGGATTAACAAGAAACACATGATGGTTATATGGTTTGGAGTGTTATTTGAGTCTTGAGGGTTGTGAGTTCAAATCTTGGTTAGAGCATAAAAGGGAAAAAAGTTTTCTTTTTAGTAAATTCATGATACACCTAGGGAGGTGAAAAGTTGAGGCAAGAAATTTGAAAAGTACAACAATATTAAGTTTTTATTTTATTTTTTGTTTTACATAACCTAGTAAGGGAAAGCAAATGGTCATTTTAGCTAAGTTAAAAATTGAAATTTGGGGCTTGGGAGAGAGGAAGAAAAATGTATGTTGGGAGCAAAGAAAAGATGAACTGCAAAAATTAGTGGAGACAACGTTGGACTGAGAGCAAAAGAGGGTAGACCAAGTTAAGGTGATCGCATTTCAAGAATTCCAAGTAAGGGGATCTGCACCTTGTATTCTCGTTATTTCTATTTTATGTGATTAGTGTTTTGTGGAATATGAGACAAGATGGGGGAAAACGTTAATTTTTGTTGTTGTTAGAGAATTTATATTTTTTTTTGGACGAAAATAGGCAGGAATTGGGAAATGCATTTTAGTTGAAGATTACTGTTTTTTTTTATTGTTGTGTGGTGTATTAAAAGGAATGAATTTGCTTATTATAATTATTTGTCAAAATGCTTTGGAAAGGAGTTATCAAAATGAAGAGCAAATTGAAGAGAGGTTGAAATAAATAGGATGTGGAGTGAACATGAAAGGAAAATTTACGTGGGTTAAAGATTGAGTTTTTTGAAAGTATAGTTTAATGTAAAATGGGAAAGTTAGTTTGGTGAATTGAGGTGCAGGGATAATGTACTTGAACATAAGTAGAATGGAATTGGGAAGTGAATTGAAATTTTGGGATTTCATAAGTTAAGATTTGTAATGATAGTTTAGAATATTATATTATCTACAATTTGAAAGTTCATGAGTTTTAGTTGGTGAACTAAATTCTGGTGCAGTTGGGTTTTTGTAGTATATCCTTGGGTTTTGTGGCAACGGGAATAAACTTTAGGTGTATGAAATGTAAATGTTTTCTTTTGTAGTAATATAGACCAAGAGAGGCTACAATGGCAACAATTTTGTAAGTAATTCTATATGCGTTTGATGATTTTAAGTTACAATAATTTTATTCAAATAGATGTATATGGATTGTCATATTTTTTTGGTTCAAAGTGTGATGCTATAGGTATTAAAATAATGAAGAAGAAAATATGGTTATTTGAGGTTAAAGATTTTAAGGGCTTGGCATTTGTAGCTTTGATACAATTATGTAGACACTATTTGGTGTATTTCCAAGTTAGGGGTTCAAATATTCATGAAACTATGATATTTGACGTTATTTTTCATATTCTGGAAGTGTCGGGTGGTCGTTGGGCGAGTGCCTTGGTCGTTGGGCGACTATGTTTTTTTTTCTGATCGTTTGTGATATATGTATGTCATGGTATGATGGATGCTTGTATACTTATGTGATTATGTGAACTACATTACATATGTATAGGATGGCATGATGTGATGAGGTGTGGCATGAATGAGTTTGCATATGTATTGAGGCAGTATGAACTCTATGATAGTTGTAAAGCCATGATGGTTTCTTTACCTAGAGGACTTTGTTGAGTTAGGGTAAAGAGGTTTCATTCCTTTGTAAGTCTTTATCATGAGCTTAGCAAGAGTGCTCCACCCAAGGCTTTATTGAGCGGGTGGAGTTGTTGCTAGTAAGTCTATGGAAAGCAGGTGAATGGACTTTTCCTAGAGGCGTTGGTGCACAGGGAAGGTATATTGGTTAGCTATGAGAGAATGCAATACCGTTAATATACTTGGTGAACTATGCAATTTAAGTATTTGATTATATGAACTATGTTTTCATCTTGATGAATAAAGAGGTTTGGATGAATCTTTTATCAGGTGATGTTTAAGATAAAAACAATTGTGAAAATTCCTATCTTATACGCTGGTATCAAAGGTTGTGCTACATGTTTTAAAAAAAAGATCATATACGTGACATCTCGAAAGGGGTGTTACAAAAGTTACCCAAAGTCGTCTCCCAACCACATGAACTTGATTTCTAATAAATTAGTTCTTATAAAAATTATACAAAAGAGTTAGTCAAATGAAATAAGGAACAAAGAAATAAAATTGGAAAAAGATAAAGTAAGATAGAAACAATGATAAAGAAAAATAGATTGATCCCACTACTTTTTCAAAATAGATCCATAATCGATTATCTAAAGATTATTGCTCAATTAATTATTGTTGTAGATTTACAAATTAATCAATGTGAATTCTCAATTAATTTGTTGGAGTTCTCACTATTAACCAAAGTAAATTCTTAATCAAAAGCAAAAACTTTGTAGATTAGTCATAGTAAATTTAACCAAGGTACATTCTCAATTAAATATTACTATCCTTAATCATGTATATTCTTTTACCTCTAAAATCATGCAAAAAGATAATTAACCAAAGTACATTCTTGATTAATTCTAGTTAAAGTTTTCACCTCTAATCAAAGTACATTCTCAATCATTGGCTAAAACTCATTCAATGACATGAAAGTTTCTAAATTTAATCAAAGTAAATTCTCAATTAAAATTAAAACCCTTGAACTCATATGATTGATATGCATATATATTAAAACATCTCACTAATTAGATATAATATAAAAACCATGACTTTTCACGTGATTCAAAGATAAAAGACAAAGATCAAAATAAATCATAACAAGAATCAAAAGAACAAACATTTATTCATTCTAACCTCAGTATCCACAATGAAATTACAATGGAACCAATCCTTGAAGCTTAGCACTCCATAAACTCAAAATAAAAGAAAAATAGAAGAATGGAGAGAGAAAGAAATTAGGCCACCCTAAGGGTTCCTAAATTTCGAAGTGTCAAATAATTCTTCTACTGGCCTGGGGCTCTTTATATACGTCTTGATTGGGCTTGAATGTTATATTTTTTGTTGCTGAAATCTTTTATCCTTTGATATAATATCTCTCAAATAATTAACAAATTTTCTCAGTTTCTAAAATATTCGGAAGATTTCCTTTGTTGATAATTAATCAAAAATCTTTAATTAATTATCCAACAACTTAATTTCTGTCCAATTTTCAATTTTGCCCCTCTTGTAATTGTCTCCAATTATCTTCTAAATAATCCAGTATCTTCAAGATATATTTGTTTGTTATGGAGATCTAAAAATATTCAAGAAGATCTTGCCATATTTAAAAAGATTTGGTAGTTATTATCTTTTGATATTTTATGATATAATTAAATAAGATAATTATTTAAAAATATCAAATAAAATATCTAAAGATTTATTTTCCCAAATTATCTTTTATCATAAATATTTATGAATTATCAAAGCCTTTCTTCTGGAAAAAGATAGAGAAAACTACAAGGTCCAATTTTTGTTGCAGTTTCCCTCTTCTTTGCTTAGCCAAACTTCTCACTTTTTCAAGCTTTTCTCGCTGTCTTCATGCAATGCTTGGCTTGGATTTTTGTGATTTTGATAATTTCCTACTCTTGGATTTATCTTTAAGGTGTCATGAAGCTTTAAGCAATTTATTTTCACACCTCCATGAGCTCAACTTAGCTGTAGTTGTAATAACACACCTCAAAATATCCAAAGAACATTTATGCAACTAAAAAGCTATTTTTAACATCTTTTTGTATCTCATACTCAATAAACCTAATTATAAGAAATCCCAATTAAATCATTTTTTAAGAACAAAATTCAATTAAAAATCCATAATTAAACATTAAATGAGGGCAAAAATACGCACTCATCACATACCTTGCAATTTATTGTTGGATTTGACTATTAACCCTCTCATGCATTTTCTTTATAAAATCATATTTAACTATCCTTTCTTCGTGAACAAAGTCTAAAGATGTGGGAAGTGGTAGCAAATCCACTAGACTGAGAGGATTGAAGCCATAAACAACCTAAAATGGAGATATGTTAGTAGTCTTATGAACTATTCTATTGTAAGCAAAATCACTATGGGGAAGGTACTAATCTCAAGACTTATAGTTTCCTTTCAAAATTTCCCTTAGCATAGAAAGAGAGAGAGAGAGACCTATTGACAATTTTTGTCTACCCATAAGTTTGGAGATGACAAGAAGTAGAAAAGTTAAGCTTAGTTCCTAGCCTAGACCAAAGAGTTTTTAAAATATGGCTTAGGAACTTAGTATCTTTATCAGATAGTATGGTGCGGGGTATGCTATGAATCTTTACCACTTCTCTAACGATAAACCTAACAATGTTGCTAGCATAATCCGCTTTGAAAACAAGGTCTGCCTTCTAGACAAGGCATCAACCACCACATTACTTTTACCTTTCTTGTATTTTATGACATAAGGAATTTGTTCCAAGATCTCCATCCACTTAGCATGCCTTTTATTCACCTTATGTTGACCCTTCAAGTATTTAAGAGACTCATGGTCACTATGAATGAAAAACTCCTTGGAAACTAGATAATGTTCTCGAGTTTAGAAGGCCCTAAGTAAGGCATACAACTCTTTGTCATAAGTGTGGGTATACGAGCGTAATGGAGTTGGAAATGCTAATGAATACGAACGGGGAGGTTCGTAATGGATTTGGAAACGCTTAATGGATACGAATGGGGAGGTTTGTATTGGATGTAGTCTTATGTGGGTATACAAGCATGGGGGTTTGTATGTTCCTTACTCAAACTTGAGGCTATTATGAGCGGGAGGTTCATAGCAGGTGTTCATGCATGTTAGACTACGAGCGGGGAGGTTCATAGAGTTGGACCACGAGCGAGCATGTTTGTGGAAGCATATGAAATCCCTAAGACCATGGTTGAGTTTGTGCTGAAACTATTATGCATATTTAATAATAGGAGCTCACCCTTTCTATTTGTGTTTGTCTGGTACTGAGGTATTATGCATATTTTCTTCTTTATACGCTCCCCCTTTCTATTTGTGTTTTGCGATGATTGTATGACTTGTCACACGAGAGCATATGATTGACGTTGAGAAAACATCGAGACGGAGTGAGGGCTAGCAATGGGGATTAAGTTTAAGGAACTGATTTTAGTTAATTTGTACTTTCCTTTTGAGTTGGTTGTGGATTTTGGAACTTGTAATAATATTAAGTTATTTAGATGATCGGTCTAAATAACTATATGGCCTTCCTCTTAAGTAATATGATCGGTCCGGTCTTCTCGGCGAACCTTGGCATAAACTACGATAGTTAAGTTAACCTTACTACTAACCTCTACACTTTTTTCTAGTTGTTTGCTCTCCTTATCTCTACTAGTGCTTTATATTTATCAAGGTTTGCCTCAATTCCCTTATGGGTGAGCATAAACCTAAAGAACTTTCCATCGTTAACCTTGAAGCCATACTTATTGGGGTTCAACCTTGTGCTATATGACTTGAGAAAACATCCCGTTTAGATCTTCAACAAGTTGTTTTGTTGAATTTGACTTAGCTTTAATGTTGTTAACATATATTTCTATGGTCTTTCACAAGAAGGATTGAAATATTCTTTCCATAGGTTTCTAGTATGTTGTGCCATTATTTTTTAGGGTGAAAGGCATGCGATTATTTTAATAGTTAGCTTCTTCTATTATAAATCTTGTCTTTTCCTTATCGAGTGGGTGAATCCTGATCTAATTGTACCCAAATAAGGCATTAAAGAAACTCAATATTTTATGGCATGCCTTGTTCAAGTTGGTATAATTCATGCATATTTGCCATATTTTGTTCGCCTTTTTCAGTAGGACAATGTTGGTAAGAAGGGAGTATATCTAGCCTGCTATACAAAACCAAATTTTAGGAACTTCTCCAATTTTGCTTTGGAAGCTTTTGTCGTTTCTTTCCTAGCTTTCTTTTATTCTACGATACTAGTTTGGCCTCCTTATAGACTAAGAGTCGATGACAAACTATTTCGGGGCTTATCCTTTGGATATCGACTATTGTTCAAGCAAACAAATATGAATCCTTTTAAGCACCTCGGTTACCACCTTCTCTCCTTCTTTATCAAGGGGCCCTCTTATTAGTGTCCAATTTACTCATTTTCACACATAATTTTGACATTTATATTGCATAAAATTGAATTATCTTTGGGTAAATCAACCTGTTTTAGCTTAGAATGATGAATATAGTATAGATAGTCAATTTAGAATGAATTTAATGTGTTTTTGTTTTAATTGCAACATCTTACAAAGAAATAAAGACTATGTAGTTGAAGCTTTGAGAATACAGTTGAAGCGTTGAAAGGGAGTTTCAGAGCAAATCAAATAAGACTGCACAACTAAAGCAACAAAGAAATCTAAACAGTTAAAGCTTCTTCATGAATGGCTTAAGCCTAAAGGAAGCCCTCGCAGGAGGGAAACCTTAAGACTAGATCATCAGAGCACGATGCTTAAGCTTAAAGGAATCCATGCACGAAAGCAAACCTCTACCGTTGAAGCGTTCAAGATAAAGCTAAAGCCACACCAATATTTTCTAAAATATAGAGCCATATCTTGTTATTTTATTATCTTTTCTAGCCTTTGTCCAGGATTTCTTTCCATATTATATTGTAATATCTTTATAGAAAGTATGAAAAGAAGGGTAACTACTCCAAGTGCTTACTAGGAAGATCAAGATGGATAGATAAACTTCCTTTTGTTGATATTGGGAATAGTTTATTTTGATTCTATATAGTGGTACTATTTTATCAATAATAATATTGTTATTGATTTGGTTTGTGCTTATATGCATGGTTGGATTGAGCAATCATCTTATTTAATTGAGTTGGAAAATTAGTCTTTAATTTGTGGCCAACCAAGTCAACTCCTGTACTTAGATGCTAGGAATAGATCTACTTGCTCTTGCTAAGTTAACAAGTCTTTCACTTTAATGGAGGATTCATGCATTAGTGCTTGAGGAATGAAGGTTGTGCTTGAGATCCTTAAATTCTAAACTCAAGGAATTAATTTGGATCTACATTAGTTAAATTTTAATGACAATACTAATTGTTCTATTATTTCATAAAATTGTGAGAGTGTAGTTGATAAAGACAAGTGAACCCAAATTTCAATAAATATTTATCAATTGATTGCATCAATATTTTATTGTCTTGTTTTACGTCATTATCAACACTCTATTAAAATTGTCTTCGTAAGTAAATCATAAACAAACTTAGACAAATTGAACATTTGAACAAGTTCATGTGGATACGACACTTGTGAGTAGTACAAATGACCTAGTACACTTGCTAGATTAGAACTTGCCAGTCAACACCCTTCGATCTTAGTGTTCTGCCCTTAACTATTGATTTGGAAGAAACAAGTATCTCCCTTTGATTCTATCTGAATGTTATTGTTGACTCAGGGGTCGAGATTGACTATTTTTGTTGCCCCTACTTTCTCTACACTGTGTATCTTTGGTTCATATGATGTTAGTCAAACATGTATAGGCATTACATTCTCTTGTTTTCTTTTAATCCACATGTACCGTGATTACGTCCCTAAAGTTGAAGGAAACTGAATAGCAACATGATCATCCCTAATGAATTTAAAAATTGCCTTTAGAGTAAGATATTATATGAAGTGTTCAGTTCTAGCACAACGTATTTGATATGTATAACTCGTGTATTCCCCCCTCCTCCAAATTTAGTGTACAAATTAATGTATCCTCGAGTACCCACCCTATCTCTTGTGAAGCCTATGATTTGATCATAATTTGGCTAGATCTTTTCTTTTGAGATCTATAACCTCTTGAGAGTCTTCCAGTGAAGGATATCGATAAAGATTCCTATGATGAGTCTACCTTCAAGCTTGGAGTCCATGAGTAACTGATGGAGAACTCCATGGCATCATGTAAGACGTGACAGTTGGGTACAATGATAGTAAAGAGGTTTGGCTATGGTGTATTGTGAATGCTCTCAAGTGAGGTTAGGTCAACACTCAATAAAGGAGGCTAGAGGAAGCCACTAAAGGAGCTCTAGCCTAAGTTGATTCACAAAAGGAGAAAGGCCCGAATTCATCTAAATAGAGTTTCCCTATTATATTCATGAATGAATTTACAAGACCTAGAGCTCTCTATTTATAGGAGTAAAGGAGATTTTGGTTGTCTAGACAAAGATAGGGAAAAATGGTTTAGAATGTTGTAATTGGAGCCAAAAAAAGTTCATGTGCAAGGTGTGACTTGCCACCTAAGAAATTACATGTTCCTTGCTTTGGTGCGCTAATGGAGAAGCTTGCCCACCAAGCTTGGCACAAATTACAGTTAGAACCTTAGGTGATGCGTACCATTCCAAGGTCCAACTTTTCTCGGTCCAAAATGGTTTTAAGGCCCAAAACCTTCCAAGGCCCAAATGCATGGCCTAAAGAAATCCCTATACTACTAGGCCCATAATACAAGGCTAAAAATTAGATTCTATCTAATATTTACAAACATAGAGTCCTAGGCTAAGTCTTCACATCCTCCTTAGCCTAGATGAACTTTAACTTGGGTCTAGCATGCTTAGAGGAGGCCAAGTCTTCTTGTATCTTCCTAGTCATAACTCTTGTAGGTCCTTTGGTTAAAGGTATTTCTCATTGGTCGACCAACAACATTATGGCAAAGTTTTCAATCTCAACCATGGTCACCATAAATGTTAATGGTGGCATCCTCCTTCTAGGTTGTGACACCCGACATTTACAGATTCGACCATCCTAAGGTGCATCTTCTGGGTGGAACTTGACACACCTCTCCCAACAAAATGTCATATGATTGTACTGATATCATCTCAGAAGGAGACTTCGCAAGATGGATCTCGTTGTTGTCTTTCCCTCTTTTATTTCGGCCTTCCATATAGTGTTAACCATACCGCCCACAACTACATGTCCCTCCTTCTCATATCCTCGAACAAAATGCCAAAGATGTCCTTCTTGGATCAACTCTTCAATCTTATCTTTCAGTGCATCGCACTCATCGATGGTATGCCAGTAATTGTAGTGATATTTGCTATGTTTAGTACTTTTGACATTTAGTGGTAAGGGAACCTTCCCATGTGTTGGTATAAGATCAGTATTAGTATTCAAGTTCGACTAACATTAAGAGGAGTGTGAGAAAAGCATGGAGGTCTTGGCTCTTTTACTCGTGATCTTGGTTGGGGAGCATGCTCCCAATTAGAGGATTTCTTCTCAGAAGATAAAACTTCAGTTTAAGCTTTGTTTCATAACTCACTCACCTCTCCCAACTGCATAAACGTAGTTGCTCTCTTGAATAACTCATCAAGATTTATTATTGGTTTCTAACACAAACTATTCGCATATGTTTTAAATGTTCAAATGAACTTTCCTAAAATGTTCCATGGACGTTCATAACGATTCTCCCTTCTTCTGCCTATTGTTTACTAAATTGATCGACGTTATAGGCAATATATTTTAAATGTTGCTTATCATTTATAAACAATACATTTTAAAATGTTGCTTATTGTATAGACAAGAATGTTTGAAATGTTACTTAACTTTCAAATAACACTTTTCTAATGTGACCAAAAAATAAATATTAGTTATTATAACATTTTTAGCAAAATATTCAAATTGGTTTAAAATATAAATGTTCATTTAGACCAATACTTTTAAAATTATAATTATGCATTTAGATAATTCTTATATATTTTATCTCATTGATTTATGTCACATTAATTATACACTAATGCATCCAACACTTTTTTTTTAACTTTCATAATTAAATGTTTTCCTACTCATATAACAAAACATACTTAATAATCACAATTTCCAAAATAGATTTTCAAATACAATCTTAATCTTCGTAATGTAATACAAGATATGATTATTTATGCTACATATAAAGTTTTTAAATTTAAAATGTTAATAATCTTAACATGATCTTTTACTATAAATTTCAAATTTTCGTTATACTAATTTATGAAAATTTCATATATAATTATTAATATATTTTAATAATTTATAATAATATTTATTTAAAATATAATTTATGTACTACACCTAGGCGGTTTAGTCCGACTATAGCCATAAAGACCCGTCCACATAGTTGCCAAAGACGCAAATAATCACCATACATATGTCAAGCAAAAGAAAGTAACCGGTCTAAACCGCTATAAGAGCAGCCCATCTAGGTTACTAAAGAACTAGTCGGCATAAGCTGTTATCTTAAAGAAACTAAACAAGAACTTAGCATAGCGTTACCAGCCAAACCCATAAGGCCCGCGATAGTCATGCCAAGTGACCTGGACCAAGGCCCAGGCCCACCTAAGGCCCAAATAGAGGCCCAATCCATGACGTGGCCAGACATAATTAATAACCTATAAATACGCATGTACCCCAACAATAAAGGTAAGTATTCATTACTCACTTAATTACGAGATTTGACTTTCTGAGAGTTTTCAGCTGACTTGAGCGTTAGAGTCTCTTCCGTAGGTAACCCCTCTCGGGTCCAAACCAGTCCACACCGAGATACCCACAAATGACACATAGCAGCCGGAAGGAAGCCTACTAAGGAGATTACAGATTGAGGTAAGGTAATGCTTGTGTCTGACATGTCTTATTTGTTCTCCGTAGGAACAATTTATAATAACATTTATTTAATAAAAGTTACTATAATTTATCAAATTGATTTAGTTAAATGTTACTATTTTTAAATATTACTATTTTTAAATTAGTAAAATATTTAAATTAGTAAACTAGTAAAAAGATAAAGTAAAAATCATATATCATTTTCAATGAGAATAATTTCATGATATATTTATGGTTTTGACCACACATTTTGAAGACAACGTTTTAAAAAATGTGGTATAAATAATTAACATTTTATGAAATGTGGTCTTTGATAAATTTTAAACCACATCTACAAAAAAGTGTGGTCTTTAGTAAATTTTAAACCACATGAATAAAATTGTTGCCTTTTATATGTTTAGGCAACACTTTATTATGTGTTGACAAGTTTAGTGTTGCCCAAGACAAAAAATGGTGTAGTGAGTGTTCAAACTTGACTAGGTAACATACATGTGTAAATGCTCATCCAAGTTGATGCTCCCATCGTAACGGTCGATGGTTAATACTTTAAGATTTGTAGGAAGATTGACTTCCATTACTCTGTTAATGAATAGATGTATATGAGATCATTCTAACCCAACCAACATAAGTTCGATGTTAGGTTGTTAGGTTTCCATTCTTCTTGAGCTTTTGGTCTCGGTCATTGGTGCCATCCACGACCATGATTGTTGGGATCCTCTCTTGTTATTTCTTGGTACCTTGATGCATCCTCAAATTTCTTTTTCATCCACATATTTTCTTCCCTTAGGACTTCATCTCGTCCTCATTCTCTAGTAACAAAGTCATGTCTTTCGTTGTGCGATTGCCCAAACGCCAACCATTTGTTATTTTTCGTAATTAACCATGTCCCTTGTTGACACCACGTGATCTTCTAACATTAAATTGGTCCCACAATGGACACAAAATGTTCGTATATGAGGTTAATATGTCCTTATAAGATCCTTTTTAGTCTCTTAATTCATGATGCGCTTATTGTGATGTCTAAGTGAGGTCTTTTGGTTCTACCAAGATGCGGGGAGTCCCTCCAAAAGACTCTCTGACGCCCAAATCAGTAATTGTCAAATACAGTAACTATAGTAATAAATGTATACTCTTTTACATTGTTAACAATGCTCCTTTTATACCTATCACATGGGCTTTTTCTTGGATGGACCTTCATTAGGTCAAATTTTAGGATACCTAGGTAATGTATCTTCTAGGGTGTTTAATCTTCTGGTTATCTTAATCATGTTCTTATAATCAGAAATAAGATGTACATTCTACTCAAAATGACATTATCTCGATAATATCCTATACAAATTTTTTATTATTGTTAATAAAAATCAAGAACCTACTTAATTTTCTCTACACGAGAATAGATGAAATTTAAATATATTTATATTTTGGTATCCAAAATTTTTTCTGGGTCATTGCCAAAATAGTTTTTTTTATTGAATAGTTATTATTGGGTAATTATATTATATTGTGAATGATGGGTATTTATTTAAAGAAGGAAAATATTATTATTGGGTAGTTATATTTTATTGAATAAAGTTAGAAATAATTTATTGATATCATTTTATGAATATTTTATTATTTTTATGAAATGTAGTTAATAGTACGTATACAAATAATAGATAGCTAAAAAATTATTTACGTATGAACAGAAATTTTCGTACTACTATTTAGTCTCAGTCTCATTTCATTGGTCATTTGACTTATTTACATCTTTATCATATAAATCGACGAGTCTATCTTTATCCTAACAAGTCTATGCTTTCACACGGGCAAAGATTTTGAGCTTCTGACCATAAATATGAGCATATAAACTATTAAATAATGGTCGATAATTCATCCTATTTACAAAAAAAAAAATATGTAGAGGATCAGGTGTGAAATGATAAAATAGATATTAATTGCACTTGTTGGATGGTAGACCTGTCAAATAGCAAGAATTGAGGAAAAAAAGTTAATACTAAAAAAGAAGTTCAATATTAAGATTGTACCTTCATCATTTAAACTGGAAAATAATATTTAAAAAATATTAAAATATTCACATAATGAATATATTATATTTTAAAAAATATAATTACACCATAATAAATACAATAGACCACTTGATAATTGATATAGAAATAATAATTAAAATATAAGATATTTTGTCAATTAATTTTATTTGGTAATCAATTATAATATTTACATATATTATAATTTTGATCCACCTTGATGATCAATTCTTATTCTCTTTTTTACACACTTATAATTTTTTTGTACTTTTATTGATTTGAGAGTCGAAGAATCTTCTGCATAGATCTTCACTCGGTTTTCATTGACGATAAGCCTTTTCTTAGTAGAATGACACTACTTTCCAATAAAAACATTTTGAAATATCCACCGTGGGACGTGGGTAAAATTAATCCAAACTACAAGTCTTATGGTATTAACTATAAGTATAATTGTTGCATCATCCTCAACTACTCTTAATGTGGATCTATCAAATGGGGCCCTTGCAGCTTATATTGAAGTGATTCTTCATAAAGCTGTGTGCATTCCTCTTGCTACCTATTTTAAATTGAGTGGTAAACAAAGTCCTTCAAATGAAGTTCCTTATGCATTTATGGTGCAATTTGACGCGTGCAATGGTATGTACAAGACTAGATATTTGTCTAATGTAAGTAAAAAACATTAACATTTTGTGAAAGATTTTGAGGTATCTTTGTGGTACTAGTGATTTGAGGCTTTGTTTTGGAGGTGATAAATCTACTTTGATGGGTTACTCAAACTCTGATATGGGTGGATACATTGATTCCAAAAAGTCCACTTTAGGCTATTTGATTAAGTTTATGTTGGGGCAACGTGGTTTTAGAAAGGGGGTGAATAGAGCCTGCAGACATTTTAAAATCATTTTTGCGCAGACATAATTTAAGCGAATTAAAAGTATAAGGCAGAAAGGAATGCAAGGATTTATACTAGTTCTCCCAAACGTTGAGGATACTTCCCATCTCCTAAGAAATCTGCTTAAGAAGTTCCACTAATGAAATTCCTTGATTAACATGAGTATCAGCCTCTTCAGGTTGCAATGAGAATCAATCTCTCTAGATATCACGAGTATAAACCTCTCCAAGTTATAAGCATAAACCTTTTCAAGTATCCTTCTCAATCTTCTCCTAAGATCAAGAACTCTCAATTACAATCAACATCAATAATCTCTCACCAGGAGAGTACAACCAAGGTGACATAACAAACTTCACAATTTGAATGTTATTACAATGGTTTTCACTCAACCCAAATATCAATCTACAAAATATGAATTTGACTTTATGCACTTAGAGTATTCTCACTTTGAATCCTTGTATAGATTTTTACAATTTTGCTCATTCTTTATTTCAGCATTCTTTCATCTTCTCTTCTTCATGTTGGTCTTTGATCGAAGTCGTACCTAACCAAATTAAACAATTTAAATGTAGTACTTGGTAATGGACCCAAATTCATCTCCTAAACTACTAATATTATCGTTCAAAGGTTCCAGATTCAAACACAACAAAATAGGGTGGGGGGTTTGGCAGATTCACAACAAAATTCAAATCGTAATTGTAGATAAATAAAATAGTGTTATAAAACAATATTGATTCCTTGATTCAATTGAAATTTCACCAATCACAGATTACGGAATTAATTGTTCTATCCAATTTGCTCTCATGAAATCTGAAACTAATCAACTAAGCGAACATTAACAAGAGTTGAATATACCATTAAGCAAAGCATATTTCAAGCAAATAACACCCACAAATTAAGCAAGCTATGAACAACCCATACCCATTAAGCATGAATACAAGCCAATTTAGGTGCACAAACACGAATTTGAGATTAAGCATACATCAATTTCATGTTTTACCATGAAAATGCAACCTGAAGAAGGGCAAACCAGAACAAAATTCGAAAACGAATAAAAACTATATGGTTTCATTTCAATTTCTTCAAGGAATCAATACAGAGGGTTTAGGTAGACATTGAATTCCACATACAACTCAAACAAAAACAAAATTGCATTATAAGAGTAAGAAAAGAGGGAACAACCGCAATTTCGATTGAATGGGACAAAAACCCTAAGTTGGGTGGTGCTCCAATGGTTACAAAATCACAAAAATGAAGAATTCCCAAGTGGGTGCTCTCATAAAACGTTAAATCATAATGGGAGAGAAGAGAGGTCTCCAAAACCCTCCTAAAACCCTTAAAACATGTTCCCCTCAATTCAGCCACTCATTTTAAAAAAAAAAACCACTCAAGACTGCAAAATTACAAAAATGTCACTCTTGGTCCAAAATGATAGCCCAATCGCTTGAATGACGTGGAAATGACATGAAAATGATGTGGAAGCTCTCTTCATCTTAAGATTAATGTACAAGCTCCAAAATTACTTCACAAACTACAAAATAATTAGAAACGAAAATTAGACCAATTAATGCCAAATTAATCAAAATTCGGAATAATGGCCCAATAAAACCCAATGGACGAAAATGCACTAAAGATAAACAATTAAGCACTAAACATCTATAAAGATGAGCACAAAAAGGCAATGGAATGGGGATAGTAATGACTCATCAGTCTTTGTATTTAAAATCAAGTTGTGCCAATTGACCATTGAAGCATATTCAATTGAGTATATTATGCAAATCTTCAATATCTTCTTAATTCTTCATTCGAAAGTTCTTAGTAAATCAGTCAAGTGTATTGATTCCTATGAATTATCGATTCTTTCCTTTTTAGCATTCAAAAATTTGAATTTTAATCTTCATTGTATCGTTATTCAATCATATGGATATTCTCTTGTTGTCTTTGATCTACATAGTTTTTTCCTTGCTCGTGATTGGTTGATAATCATATCATAATATTCTCAATGTTCAATTAAAGAGGTTTTCCTTTATATTTCTATTTAATCAATCTTGATATTCTTAAGATATATCTTCAATTAGATCCTTAATCATAATATCTTCAATTTATGTTGAGCCTTTGAATACTTACTTCTCAATCTTCTTAATTGGATACTATGATATTCTTTTCATTGATTTGATCATCAATTTCAATGTTAAGATTTATTTGATCATATCAGATTTCATCTTGGTATCATCTTGTGATTTGTTTAACCTTTTTGCGCCATATGATTATCTGATCTTGACTCGTCTAATAGTTAGTGTCATCCAATATCGTCTAATAGTCTAAGCCTTATTTATCAAGCCTTATTTGTAGATAGTCAAAGTGTTATCCATTTTGGTAAGAATCCAACTTTTCATTCTAAAGCCACACATATTGATGTGAGGTATCATTAGATTTGTGATTGCTTAAATCCTAATTTGTTAGAGTTAGATAAAGTGCACATAGATGATGATGTTGATATGTGACTAAGGCATTACCAAGACAAAAGTTTGAAGTTTCTTGTGAGATTGTCTAATTGGCAGTCACCTCCACATAGTTGTGAGGGGGGAGATATTTTGGGTTGGTGATCAAGGTTGTACCTGACCAAATTAAAGAGTGTAAATGCAATACTTAGGAGTTAACCCAAGGTCTTCAAAAAGTGACCATTGTTTTCAATCAAAGCCTTCCAGATACAACAAAAAGGGAGGGGGGAGGGTTTGGTTTGGCATATTCAAATTCCAACAAAAAATTAAGAACACGTAATTGTAAAAATTTAATCAAAATTTTTTTAAAACGTATTGATTCCTTGATTCCAATGAAAACCCACCAATCACAGATTACGAAAATAATTATTCTATCCATTTTACTCTCATGAAACTCGAAATTAACCAATTAAGCAAAGATTAACACAAGTTCATTATGCAATTAAGCAGAGCACATATCATTCAACTTCTCACACACAGATTAAGAACTGTGACAGAACCCAAACTCATTAAGCATATAAGGGGCTGTAAAAGTGTAGAAAATGTAAAACCATGATTAAACATCACTGAATTTCGTGTTCATTCAAATAAGCATGGATTGAACAAGATGAAGAGCAAACTAGAACAAAAATGCACTACAAAACAACAACCCCATGGTCTCATTTCAGTTCTTCAAGGAATCAATACAATTGTGGATTCTTGAATGAGTCTCCAATGGAGGCTCTAAAAAATGTGCCAAAATAGAATGGGGGTAAACGACTATGCAAAAAACCTAAAATCCTACTAAACTTGTGGTCACATCACCACAGATCCACATATTTACAAAAATGTTGGCCCAATGACGTGGACAAGCAAAATGACATGGCATAGACGTGGCAATGATGTGGGAATGATGTGACAACTCTCTCTTCATCTTAATATTAGTGTACAAGCTCCAAAATTGCTTCACAAAAATACCTAAAAAAATTAGAAACGAAAATAGACCAATTAATGTCAAATTAATCAAAATTCATAGTAATGGCCCAATGTAGCCCAATAGATGAAAATGCACTAACAATAGACAATTAAGCACTAAACAACCATCAAGATGGGCACAAAAAGGCAATGGAATAAGGGAAAATAGTGACTCATCAATTGAGCTCCTTACTATGTGTCTAAAAATTTCAACCTAATCAAGTCTACTTGTCTCACTTAACCTATGTCGAGAACGGTTTTCTTGAATGTCCTATTTTTGGCACGTTTGGAGGAGATAAAAGTGAGAAAATTTGTCATCATATTCATTGAGCTCCCTCACTAAAGTTACGATTTCTGCTACCTTAGCCGTTGGATCAAGATGAAACTTTGACAGAAGGTTTACAACATATAGTTCTTCATTTTAACCATTGGGATCTCCAATTGAATGTTTGTGGTTAGAGAAATCAGTCTCATACTATTGCTCAGTTTTAGATTTCTATTTCTTTGTTCTTCATATTTCAGAGGATTATTGTTTTGATGTTTTGGCTAGTTATAGGCACTTGTTTGTGCTTTTTGATTTGACTCTCTTATAACCGTATTTGATCTTGGTAAAGCTTGATTGACTGACTTGTACTAGTGTAGTTCTCACATTGAAAGGGTTTTCCCACGTTAAAAATATAAGTGTTCTCTTTTGTGATTATTGTTGTCATTTTTATTCTTATTGATCCTCACAAATTCTTGCAAGTTTGGAAGAATTATTTTGTTGCATACTTTGTTATTTTTGGTTTTTGTTTTCTATTCCCCATATTGTTTGTATAAAAAGCATACTAATAAAGCATACTTAACATTAATTTGATTATTTAAATATAAAAACTAACGACTAATAAAATACAAACTACTAACATTTGATGATAAAAAAATATAACAACTTTTTTTCTCAATTATCAATTTAATGAATAATCAATTTATCATATAAATAAATAATTATTGAAGAACTTATCATAAATATGTTTAGTAAGGGATTTCATAGACTCTAAAATGACACAACCCTTAGTTTGTTATGATTTTGTATTTCTAAGACACACCATTAAAGACTTGACATTTGGAGAGAACACATCCTTTCAAGCAAAATGAATTAATGTTTCTTCATTTAAAGTTGTTTTGACTTCCTTTTTTAGCACTTTGTATTACTAGAAAACACATTACGGAGTTGATGTCTTTGTTTCCTCTCCCTTTGTTTGTGTTTTCTCTTGTCACCCCTCTCTTTCTTCTAACAACTAAGTACACAATCTTTTCTATAATGCCTTTTTCTTGTAATTTTTATTATTCCTCTCATGTTTGGGCCTCCTTTGTAGAAAGAGAAGTTGTTAACATTACAAAGAAATGATCCTTTGAGAGTGGTTGTCATTCCTTGTTCGTTGAAGAGAGTTTTATGGAGATTTTAGCTTCTCCTCCTCCCTCTACTAACTTAGTTGTTATAGAGGTACTTTCAATTATCGAGGTTATTAAACCCACCCTCACCCATTCCCTACTGACCTCATAACCCATATTTACGGTGAGCAGAAAGCAAACATTTATGATTTTACTTTTGTGATTAAATTCATAAAAATCATATATAGTGTGTTATCTATATATGGTTTGAACATTGGAAAACCGTGTTGACTAAGTAAAATGGAAATAATAATAATAATAAATAAATAGTGAGAAAAAATATACATACATATTAATTAAAAAATGTTAATAAAAACATCCTTAATGAAAATTATTATTATATATATATATATATATTAATAATGTTTTTTCTTATTATATTTGTTTAAGACATTTTACTCCATACCTAGTTATTTATTTAAAGTTCTTGCTTGAATTTTATTTTACTTTTCATTATATATAAAGAGTTGTGTTTTGGCGATCAATTATATCTTTTGTCTTAGTGTTAAACACTCAATCCAACAAATTTAAAGCCTTCATTCATTTAAAATTTGACTAATCTTATGGTTAAACGGACTAATAAGAAAGAAAAGCATCAAAGGACAAACAATGGGTTGAAATTCTACTCTAAAGAGTTTCACAACTTCTTTAAAGGTTAAGGTATTATTAGATATTGTATTATTCATCATACACTATAACAAAATGGGATACCTAAAAGGATAAACATGAAATTTTTAGAAAAAAAAGGTGTATAACCTTTGATAATAGTTACCACTTAAACAAAGGGTGATTCTAACTACAAACATAACAATGTAAAGAGCTCAAATGCTAGTTTGAAACATCAATCGACACGTAAAAAAAGTTTAACGCAGTTGCATTAGAAGGACCATATGTATTTATTTTTAAAGTTTGGGGACTAAATTGTATCAGAGTCTATATTAGGGATGAATTCCAATTTTTCTTTAAAGTTTATGTACTAAAAACATATTTAACCTTAAATCATCTAATTAGACTAAAAGTGATACTCATGGGTAGTGTAACATCCCGGTAGCATATTACTTAAAATAAAAAGAATTAAACAATTATGACATGAAAACCTCATTTATTATCAATCCATTTCTCAAAACGTGGGAAATTTTTAAAAAAAGCTTTAAATTTAATATCCACTATGAATAAACAAAATACTTATAATTCTCTATTATTACAATTTGAAAGTCCAAAATATTAATTTAATTACATGAAAATTAAATAAAAGTATTTATAAAATCCCCTCGTACTCTGCTCCCTCACTCCCCCTCTAAGCATCTCCTGGCTCACTTGAAACATCATCTACTTCCGAATAACAAGTTACCCGATCATCGCCACACACAAACAAATAAGGTGAGCTATGCACATAGATATAAATAAATATGAAATACACCCACCCAATAAGTCAAAAAATATTTATTATTCAACAAAACACCCACCCTCATAATCATTATGAGTTCATGCATGCAATCTAAATCTTGGCACTTCATCTGGAAAAACATCCGCATATTCAGTGGCCACCGGTATGGATCAGATTATCTTTGAAGCACTTTTCTTATCTAGCTTGGCCACCACCATAAAACATGTGGCCCCTCCTTGTAGTTCCTTCAATACTTGCTGAGTTGAGATCAACTCTAACCCTGCATGTTCTGGGAATACCAAATTGCGCCGTCAACAATCGATCATGATGTGATTGTTAGACAGCCAATCCATTCCAGTATAACGTCCAATCCCTCTAGAGGCAAGCACACCAGGTTCACTTTGAATCTGCGACTTGCCACTTCAATCACACACGCAACACAAACTGAACTAGTAACCACCTGATTCGAAGATGGAGTTGAAACCAACAACTCACAGTCCAAGTCACATTTCTCTAAGCTCATCTTCGCCACACATCCGTTGCTCTAGAGTCAAATAATACAAGTACATTATGCCCCCCAAGTAAACAAGATTGCATGATGAGATTACCTGACTGTGTAACTTCTGTAGAGGTCATAGCAAAGACCCTTCCAGCAACTTTAGGTCTCTCTGATCTAGGAGGTGATGGTTTCTTCGTCGCACTGGTCTTCTTTTCTGGGCATTGGTTAGAAAAATGCCCAACCTCATCACATATGAAGCAACAAGGACTGATCCCTTGTCCACTGGTTTGACTCTTCAACTTAGGACAATTCCTCTTCAAGTGCGCTCCCCCACATTGGAAGCATTTAAAGTCTCCAGAGGTGGTAGGAAGACGGCTGTAAGGCTTCTTCATCTGTCTAGCCTCTGCGACATTCCCCTGATGTCGAACAACGGGACCAGGACCCTTCTCCAGGTGCTCAACACTCTTGGCCTGTTCCACCAAGATTGGGAATCTTCTTTCTGTCAAAGGCGTTACCACCTTCTTTAGCTCATGTTTGTGTCCTCGCTCAAACTTTAGAGACCTCCATTCATCCCTTTTTGCAGTGCATGGAATTCAGCCTCCTTGTCCTACCTAGTCGTATTTGAGAAATATTTTTTAGGAAACGAGTCCTGAAGCTGGTCTAGTCCACCTGTTCTTCTCGGGTTTGCATCTATTGTTGCATTCCCGCCCACCAATACTCGGCGTCATCATTCAGTAGATAGGTGGCAAAAAGGAGCTTCTTCTCATTCGCGTAGTTCATCACATTGAATATCTTCTCACATTTGCGGAACCATGCATCTGCTTCATCAGGAGAGGCTTTGCCAGTGAACTTTACTGGCTTGTGTCGTAGGAAATCCTCCATAGTTGGCACCCTGACCGACGCAATCACTGCTCTGGGCTGCGCTGCTACAGGTGGCTGCATCGCATCCACCATCCAGTGAATAGCCTCCACGATGTCATCATCACCATTTCCATTCCTTCTCCTCCTGTTAGCAGCCATAGCCTGAATACGCCACATTTCAACTGTTAAGAATCAGTCACTTAGTTAAACAAAGCCATTCATACCTTTACAACATTTAACTCAAACACAAAAAATAATCAATCGATAATCTCACTCGCCAAAAGCCCCAGAATATTTAAAATATTTTCAAAAATTTTTCTCTGATACCAACTGTAACATCCCGATACGATATTACTTAAAATAAAAAGAATTAAACAATTATGACATGAAAACCTCATTTATTATCAATCCATTTCCCGAAACGTGGAAAATTTTTAAAACCTTTAAATTTAATATCCACTATAAATAAACAAAATACTTATAATTCTCTATTACAATTTGAAAGTCCAAAATAGTAATTTAATTACATGAAAATTAAATAAAAGTATTTATAAAATCCCCTCGTACTCTGCTCCCTCACTCTGCCTCTATGCAACTCTTGGCTCACCTGAAACATCATCTGCTCCCGGATAACAAGTTACCCGATCATCGCCACACACAAGCAGATATGGTGAGTTATGCACACAGATATAAATAAATATGAAATACACCCACCCGATAAGTCAAAAAATATTTATTATTCCACAAAACACCCACCCTCATAATCATTATGAGTTCACCGCTATATCTCGCTGAGGCGAGACCTTCTCGTCTTATCGAGACCCTCGTTCGCTCAAACACACAGTCCCTCGCCTGGATGAGGATTCAATGTAACATGGACAAGTCTCATCGTGACCTCGCTTCGGCTAGCCATTCTCGCCTAAGCAGGAGAGCATGTTGCTCAACCCTAACAATGGTCGCCAAGCGAAAAGCTCAAACCAGAACCAAGATCGATAATCTGCAACTTTCGCTTAGGCGAGAGTAACTCGCTTGGGCGAAAATAGTAGAGTTTCGTCTCTAATCTCGCAAGCAAACAATCCAATGAATACCAAAACACATCACCACCATTACAAAACAGTCTATATCAACAAGCACATCACATGAACCTGTTTTAATTCCATTTGAATCGCCAAAACATGAGGTTTAACCATAGGCAACCAATACAGTACCAAAACCCTCATTCTAGTCGCATAAAGCATAAAAGACTTTACAGCAACATCAATTTACCTCAACTTCTCAATCTCATAACATATAACACGGATTTCATATCATACAAGAATCAATGGAGAAGAGAAAACCCAAAAGCACAACTCTATAATTTAATTCACACACATAAAGACAGCTTCCCCTAACCTGAAATCCTTGATTAAAATTTGGGAAGAGAAGAGTGTCCCTTTTTTCTCACTAGTGCTTTGCCTCAGACTTTCTCCCACTTCAGCCTCTTGCATACCCGAAACTCACCTCTCACTCTCTAATTTCGTTCTCTTTTCAAAAGCCAATTAACAGCACTGCTAAAACCCTTCTTTTCCCCCAAAATTGCCTTTTATATGTGTCTTAATTAGGGGTTTAAGTGCTAAAACGAAAATAGGCTTTATGGTGGTTTTAATTTCTATTCAAGGATGATCATTACACAATGGTTTTCAGCCCCTATTGGCTACCCCTTCTGCTAGGTTTTCTCTGCCCTTTCACATTCAAGCTTGGCTACCCCTTCTGCTAGGTTTTCTCTGCCCTTTCACATTCAAGCCAAAGCTGCTTATTATAAAATAAAATAATTCATGTCTATCAAGGTTTGAACCCGTGACTCTCCTAATGTTAAATCAATTCATCACCATTCAAACAAATCATCTTTGATGATAATTATTATAATCTCTTGATTATACTATCACTAAACAGGCTCAAATATACTATTAAAAATAATAATAAATCAAATAACACACAATTGGAATACATAAAACTCGAACCCAAGTCCTCTCACACAATCAAGTACTCTCAACCACTTGAGCTTGTACTTTTCCACGCCATACCAATTAACATTTAATGCTATCAAAGTTCCCACCACCCACAGTTATTAATCAATTAATTATTTAAATTAATTAATTTCCACGGGGCTTACAGGTAGCGTTTACATTCACCCTTAGAGTATGAAAATGAGATCATCCAAACATATCAAACTAGCGGTAATTTAAAGGGTTGTTAGGGTGAGTAAACCTTTGTGGGACATGGGCATATCTTAAAGTCTAACAATTCAACTATGGTTATCCATGAGGAATTATAGTCCCTTCTTAAGACTTGTAGGATGTAGGTGGGTCTATAAGAAGAAGATTGGAAACTCTACCTTTGATGTTGAAGTTGTCACGTATAAGGCTTACTTTGTGGCCAAAAGGTATAGTCAGAAAAAAGGAGTGGACTATAAAGGGATCTTTATACCTATACTCCAACACACATGTCCGTTAGAGTTTTGCTTGTGCTTATGGGCACTCATAGATATGGAGCTAGAGTGGCTTGGCGTGTGACACCCTCCTCTACGAAAAAGTTAAGGTAGATATTCTAATATCTTAAGTTGAAAATTTCAAAGAACCAAGGAAAGAAAATTAGACTACGAAGGTTGTTGTATCATTTGAAGTAATATCTAAGGCAATGACTTAAGAGATTCAATGAGTCCATTCTCTCTCATAGGTATAACAAAAGTCTTTATGATGCTTAAGTGTACCATAAGAAGGTATAAGATGGTTCCCATGTTTATGTTCTATTTGTATGTAGAACATATGGTTATAGCATTCATGTATAACATGGAGATTTAAAAGCTAAAGTCACTATTAGGTAGTGAATTTAAGATGAAAGACTTAATAGCTACTGTAAAATTGTTGGCATGAAGATCAAGTGGGATCGTGATTAGAAGATGTTCTTTCAATAAGGGTACATACAAAAGGTCTTAAACCATTATGAAATGAGTGGTGCCAAGGTAGTCATTAATTTTTTGACATCATCCATTTATCTATTTGTAACCAATACTACTATTGCAAGATCCTTAAATGAATGCATGACTCATGTTCCTCGTGCTAGTGTGTTGGAGAGTGTGTTATATGTGGTGATGTATTCTAGATTAGAAAATTTCCAAGCAATCATTGAGGGTACACTTGATGTGTGCTTTGTCTACAAGGGTGACACAAGTGCACCATTGTTTGACAATAATGTTTTTTATTGTTGAAGTAGAATGCATGGCTCTTGTAAAGCCATAAAAAGGAGAGGATTTGGACGAAACGCTTGGCGAGTAATATGAGATTTTGAGAAGGTAAGGCTATTAGATTTTGTTATAGCCTCAATGTAATTTTCTAGCTGAAAGTTCAAGTTCATCATGAATAAACAAAGTATATTGATGTCAGGTATCACTTTCTTCACATACAAAAAATCACTTAAGTGCAATAAATTGATATAAAAGACAATCCAACATACATGCTTATTATACATATATTGCTCAAACCGATCAATTAAATCAGCACTTCCAGATCGCTTGATTATCATAAGTGCTTCTTGATCACTCAATCATGACCACACAAGACACATAGAAACACTAGAATCAATGCAGCAATATTTGGACCCGAAGCCTACAACTTTCAACACCATCGTAAACTCTAATTAACAAAAAAATGAAGCAAATAACTAAATAGTTAGGCAAGATTGGGATCATAATCCAAGGTTAGAACAAGGATAAGGTGGGTTAATAAAAATTGAGCAAGGTACTACCCCAAAGGTAGGTAAAAGAAAAAAGAAACACTATAAATAGAGCAACCTAGGTCAATCTAGAGGTAGATAAAAGAACATATTCTTGAACACCACCTAACTTAAGCTCCAGAAGACCAAATGGACCTATTGATGGCATACTCCCTAGCCATGGCCAAACACTTTCGAGAAGAGTTGGATTCATCTATGCAAGGTGAAGCAAAGCTATATCTTTTAGGCCATTTTGAAGTATCTCTAGTAGATTAGGAATATTTTAGACCTTTTATTAAGGGTCATGTAGTGTATAATTTTGTTTAGGCCTTGTATGAAGGGCCCAATAGTATAGGGTCTTGAACAATCTTGCTTAAGTTGTAGGGCAATGTTTGTGCCTAGCTTAAGCTAATCTTAGGTGATTAATTTTGTAACTCTAGCTTGGTGGAAAGACATGGGGGTCACATGACAAGCTCTTAGTGGAGAGTTTTCTTTCAAAGGTAGTGACTGTTAGCACAAGCAACCTTGGTGCAAGGATTTAATAAAGCAAAGTGCATGAGATCATAAGTGGTTGATGAAGAATTGATGAAGATGCATTGATGATCAAGTTTCTTGTTTGCTAAATAGGGAAATGAAGTGAAGATCATGAAGTTTATATGTTGTATTATACTTGTAGACTATATGACATAGGTTAGATGTCCTTTTACTCTTGGTGTGCTCGTTTCAATATGATAAAAAGGTTTTTAACAAGTTAAAAGGCTTACTGCATATAGTTTTGGTATGAATGTATTCAATCAGATAAATTATTATTCAATTGATTGATTTCACATAAGTAAAGTGAAATCAACAAATTGTACAGACAAATCAACCTGTTGAATTCAATTATGATCAAGCTATATAAGCTGATTTTCAGGGAGATGAGACACGATTTTTGAGTTTTTGAGCGCGAAAAACAATCATACACTTTTGGAAAACTCTCTCTTTGAATTAAACAGTTGCAGTAGTAGATTAAAGATCTTGGTTGATCTTAGAGTCATTTTGGCTTGGTTGAAGCTTGAAGAATGTGTGTTTGGTTGGCTAGGGAAAGGGTCCATAAGGTTTTGTTGTTTTTCTGCCTTTGTAGCGTTCCTGGTGTGATTCCAAGTTTATAAGTGGGAGTCTTAAAATGTTGGGGATAAGATTTTTGTGAGATTCAAAAATCTTTGTATTTGCATTATTCGAAAAAGTAATCTTGGTGTGATTTTGTAATATTTTTTATAATAGTGGAAAACTAGGCTCAAGTTATCCTGGTAAACTAGATGTAGCTCTATAATTGAGTGAACTAGTATAAAAACAAGTGTATGATCTTCTTTCTTTTATCTCGTCCATCTTTAAAATCTTAAGAAAACCAAGCAAATCAATCTTTGTTAAGTGTGCATGAGTTTTTACGTTGCCTGGTAGTGTAATCAAGTTATATATATTGATTGGAACATATATTGATTAAGAAAGCGTGTCACTTGAGTGAGTTTTGTGCATTTTTCATTTCTGCATAATTTCCCAAAATTTTATCCGATTGTTTTCATATTTTAATCTCTTGATTCATAATGTATGAACAAATTAACCTGCTATTTTTTATTTTAATCAGTTGAAAGTGTGTTATCTTGAGACTTTTGTTTTCTGATTACGTGGTCAATCTGATTCAAAGAAAAGGGTTCTTAAGCTGTTAAAAAGTGTTTTAAAGCCAATTCACCCTCCCTTCTTGGCCAAACCAACCATTTCATTACTTACAATGGCCATGTGTCACTTTCCTAGTGGAGAACTTTTTCTAAAGTGGCTTTCCACATAGCATGCAAGGAGTGGAGATTCTTTCTAAAAGTTAATGCCACATGTCATGCTCTTCTTCAACAAGATGTGATTTTTAGGGTTTGGTGCAAGGTAGCATTTTAAGGATTTTGGTCTACTTTGGAGACACCTTACTTTATAAATAGAGGTCTCACCCCCATGTATTTTCACACACGAATTGAGTAATGTTATGTTGCCAAAATTGTGCCATACTACTTATTTAGGTCATCAAAAGGCTAGAGCATTCCATGTGAGCTCTTCTAGCCACCTTCCTCTTGAATTGGCCCAACCTCTCTTGAGAATAACTAAACACCATCTCACCACCCCAAATACCATAAAACTGAGATACCCACCACCCTTTTTGATGAAGGATTGACCCCAACCAAGGATGAAGGCACATGCTTAAGAAGACTAAGCATGTTTAGAAAGGATGTTCACTAATCCTTCATCCCTTTCATTTGTGTTTGTTATTTTTGATTCCCTAAGTTGACTTAGTTGAATCAACTTTAGTTGACTTGTTGACCTTTGACTAGGTTTGACTTGTTGACTATAGTTGACTTTACTTAAGCCAACATGCTAATCTATGTTTATTTGCTTTGTAGGTTAATTAGGAGTAAGAAAGCAATGGTAGGTGGCGCATGGTGATTGGGGAACATTAATTATGTGGATGAGAGAGTAAAGCAAAGGCATAAAGCATAAAGTAAAAGGCATAAAACAAGTGTACCTATGTACCTTTGGTCTCCTTTGTTTTTAGCACACTTTGCCCACTTTTTGGAGACATATGAGACACATTCTTTGTCTCCTTTTGTGCTAGAACGAAATTAGCCTTGCACACACCATAGTTGGCTCTTTTGTCTCTCATTTTTGTAACCTTATTTGACCTAGTTTCTAGAAGCTAGGGTTAGGTTTTTGTAGAGACATCCTTAGGTATCTTTTATTTGCTTAGAGGCCCCTAAACTCTTCTATATAAGGGGTGCTCCTAGACATGTAAAAGGGTTGAATATTTTGAAGTAAAAACACTCTTGTGTCTCAACCATTTGTGAGAGTTTCCTCCCTTGGGAGTGAATACTTTTAAGCCTTATCTTGCATAGCAAGTGGTGGCACACATCCACTTATCTTCAAGGTTGCCATGGCTTCTAGCCTAGCCTTGTAGTGGCGTGCTTCTCACATTTTACCATTTCTTTCCTTTCCATTTTATGTTTTCTTCTTCCTTTAATTGTTCTTGGTTTTCTATTGTTTATGTGCCTTCCATTTCCTTTTCATTTTGAATCAATCCATCATCTTCTTCTCTTGAGCTTTGTGAAAGGAACCTTCACATCTAGATAGCATGCTATCTTAATGTCCAGTGGGGATTTCACTTAGCTTTCTTAATCAACTCACACCATATTCAATAATGTTAAAAAGGAACAACATAATCCTTCATCACTTTTCCATAGCTTCCTCACCACCATCTTCCTTGGAGGTCTCCAACTTGACTTGCATCATATAACTAGGAAGGAACTCCTCCATCACACATTAAAACAAACAAAGGCATTGCATCAAACAATATAATCAGACAACACCATATTGTAGATAGTCAAGCCATATTGTGATATAACCTAATAAGTATTTGTAAAGAGACTTACCAAGTATTTTTCCTAAAGTTCGTTTATGTATTGTTTGGATTCACTTAATGTTGATTGTTTAGTAATAGCCTAATAACATTGTTCCAACAGAAGACTTAATTTAAGGTGTATATTTATTGATTTATGCCTTTCTTCCTTGTTTACTAAGATTGTTTGGATCATCTAGTAATTGGTGTGTCTAATGGACATTGTCTAATGAAGTGTGCATGTTTATAGTTGTTATTAAATTTTTGTTTTATTTAGAGAAGCAAGTTTTATGTTATATTGTTAACTATAGTTATAACTAGTCTATATATAGTTAAAGGGTTAGGTATGTTTTTAGTCCCTGAACTTTGACGCAAAATTGGAATTCATCCTTGTTCGAAACTTTAAAGCATTTTGGTCATCAAACTTTAAAATTGAATGGATATAGTTCTTTTAATCCAATTACATTAAATTTTTTTGATGTTCCAAACATGATTCATGCTAGTATTTGAGTTACATATAACATTTGACACGTTTTCACTTTAATATCTACTAGAAAAGTGTTTGACACTTAAAAAAATTTAGCATAATTAGGATAAAAGCACTATATTCATTCGTTTTTAAATTTTAGGGACCAAAATGTATCCAAGTTTGGGACCAGGATGAATTTCAATTTCGTATTAAAGATTAGGGACTAAAAATATACTTAAACCATACTTAAACATATCTAACTTAGTCTTGAGTTGGAAAGTTGGATTGATATGAAAATATATCATTCCTTTTTTCATATATTATTTCTTTTATTTATCCTTTTATACATTCTATACTTTGTTTGGAAGACCATCTAATTTTAAATTGTTAATGTCATACCTCAGTAAACATGTTTTTATGAATATTTAATTTATAGTGAAAAAATCTATATTAACATCGTATAATTGGTGTTAAGCCTAAATTTTCCTAAATTTTCCTAAGCCTATATGTTTTTTTGGTTAAATACTTCTTTCGTTTCTTATTTAAAATAAAGATGTAATGTTTCTACTTTAGAAAACCCCAAATTTTAGTTTAGTACTTAATTTCACATATGATTATATTTTTTAATCATTTTTTTAATATTAAATCTTAAAATTAACATATTTGTGTTGTATAATGTCAAAGTGTTCCTATGGAGTACACGACCTGATCAAGTACATGTCGGTCCTCTAAGATGACATGTACTCGACTTACACTAACAGACTGAGCCAAGATCACTATCGCTCATAAGAGCTAGACCATGGGATTAATTGCGCTGATATGATTACCAGGTAATTAAGTTACTTGGACCAAAGCCTAACCAACAGGTAAGGTCGATGAATTGTAATATTAAAAACACATTTTATGAACTACGTTGATTATGTATTCATTCGCATTTACTCTAACATATCATATTGACTTTAACACCAGAGTATCTTTTGCAAACAAATTCTTTTCAAATGATCTAGCACAAGTCAAAGTTTGAGGAAGATTTTGTACTTCTTAGATATTTTGCTCTTTATGATTCTGCATGACGGAAGCACATTTGGGTAATCGATGAACACATATCATGAACAATGAGATGGAAGGAAGCAAAGAATGTAAAAGAGAAAAGGTAAAGAAAAACAGTTTTCTTAATGTATATGTATTACACTGTACTATATCTAGGCAAATCTCAAGAACTATTCAGCTGATACCGCCTATATATAGTCCTATGATAGAAATAATAGACGGATAATTAAGATTACATACATGGCGGCCCAGGCCAACAACTCTGAAGCATGTAGTGTAATAAAGAGTTGTTAACTCCAAACTCAAGCCCCTCACAGATACACAAAATTTGGGCCCAGCCCATGCCCATAGAGAATTAGAATATTGGTCCAAGATGGCTAAAGGGGGGCCTAGCCCACAAGAAGGGGCATACACATTTAATGACTCTAGCATACATGTCAGAAACATGGCAATCTCATTCACCAAAAACAAGAGCAATTACACTCCATACTCTCCCCATGGCCATTCGCAAAATGGGGAATGCACATCTTGGGACCATTCACCCCAAGAAAAGGGCAAGTGAAGTTCCTCATCATTATCATTGACTATTTCATGAAATGGATGAAGGCTAAGCCGTTGGCCACAATCACAGCACAACAAGTCCAACAATTTGTTAGGAAAGACATTATATGCCAATATTGAGTTCCGCACATTATCATAACCAACAATGGCCGACAATTCATAGATAAGGAACTTGTCAAATTCTACACCGGTCTCGGAATCAAACATGTCACCAACTCAATGGAACGTCCACAAACCAACGGACAACCTGAGGTCGCCAACAAGGTCATATTGGTCGAATTGAGAAACAGATTAGATGGCACAAAAGGCTATTGGCCAGAGGATTTGTTGGAAATATTATGGGCTTACAGATGCATTCCTTAGTCCGCCACCAACGAATCCCCCTTTAACTTGGTTTACGGGGCAACAACAATGATACCAGTCGAGATTGGAGAACCCTCCTTACGCCGACAAGTATACAACCACGACCAAAACCAACAAAACTTATGTACCCACCTAAACCTGTTAACTGAGTTACGTGAGAAAGCATAAATCTGAAATATCGCAGTAAAACAGAGGGCGGCCAGGAAATACAACTCGAACCTATGCCCGCGATCATTCGTCAAAGGGGACCTAGTTTAGAGAATGGCCAGCAACACAAGGAATAAGGATGGCACATTCTCAGCTAATTAGGATGGGCCATATCGAATACGAGAGGATGTAGGAAAAGACGCGTACAAACTCAAGCAGCTATCAGGAGAAGAGATACCGAACACATAGAACGTGTCTCATTTAAAGTTCTACTTTAATTAATACTGCCAATGTAATAAACACAATGTTTGTAAGCCTAGGTGTACTTTTTTTCCTCACTTGACATTTTTTCCCTAAGGAGGATTTTGGCTACGAAGTTTTTAACGAGGCACCCCGACCTTATGAATAGAAGCAAAGGGTTTTTCCTTTACTAAATAGATTCGCAGATTATCTTCTTAAGTTCCCCACCACTTACCAAAGTAAACAGCCTGGGTCAAACACAAATTGTTATAATGACTTTTTAAGTTTCCCACCACTTAACAAAGTAACTAGCCTGGGTCGAACACAAATTGTTAAAATGACTTCTTAAGTTCCCCACCACTTACCAAAGTAAGCGGCCTAGGTCGAACACAAATTGTTAAAGAGACTTCTTAAGTTCCCCACCACTTACCAAAGTAAGCGGCTTGGGTCGAACACAAATTGTTAAAATTACTTCTTAAATTCCTACCACTAACCAAAGTAAACGGCCTTGGGCGAACATAAATTATTAAAATTACTTTTTAAGTTCCCCACCACATACCAAAGTAAGCGACCTAGGTCGAACATAAATTGTTAAAATTACTTCTTAAGTTCCCCACCACTCACCAAAGTAAGCAGCCTGCGTCGAACATAAATTGTTAAAATTATTTCTTAAAGTTCCCCACCACCTACTAGAATAGGCGACCTGGGTCGAACACCAGCATTATTACGTTGTTTTCTCAAAAAATTGTTAAAATTATTTCTTAAAGTTCCCCACCACCTACTAGCGTAGGCGGCCTTGGTCGAACACGAGCATTATTACGTCATTTTCTTAAAAAAATTGTTAAGTTATTTATCAAAATTCCCACCACCTACTAGAGTAGGCGGCCTAGGTCGAAAACCGGCATTATTATGTCATTTTCTTAAGAATCATTAAGTTATTTCTAAAAAATTCCCCACCACCCACTAGAGTAGGTGGCTTTGGTTGAACACCAACATTATTATGTTGTTTTCTAAAAAATTCTTAAGTTATTTTCTAAAAACTTTCTCACCACCTACCACAATAAGCGGTCTAGGACGACCATATCGAACATTATAACAATTCAAAGGCAAAAAAATCATCAACAATGCGCGTCTATAACACAAACTAACAGCATCACACAACATCAAATATACGGAAAACAATCATCATGTTAACAAACAAAAGAAAAAATTGTATGAATTATTACAAACTTAGGATTAATATCAAATTGAAAATTTAAAACAGTAATCCTAAGTTGTTGGTTGCTTCACGTCCACCTTTGCGGCCACGGCTTCATCTAGGTTTGCATCTACTTCGACCACCAACTTCTCAGCTACCTCCTCTAGGCTAGATTCCATTTTGTTCACAAGCAGCCCATCAACCACATCTTTGTTCACGTCAAATTTGGCCTCAAACGCGTAGATATCCTTGTGGAATAAGGCCGCTTGTCGCAAATCCTTCTGAAAACCGTTAATATGCTCTTGGATAATATGACGATTCAGGTCTTCTAGTTCTCTTTTGAGCTTGTCATGCTTCTCTTTCAGCTCGTCATAATCGGTCTCCAGGTCAGTGATCTTCTCATTAAGTTTTTTTCTCAAAATCTAAGCACCTGAACCTCCATGACCCTAGTTGGTTCCTCTCGTCCATCCATTCCTCCTTTTCCTTTTTCCAAGCCTCCTTCTCCTCTGCATACTTGTCAACAGGGACCTTTAGTTCCTCTCTTAAATCCTCCACCTTTGATCGACCGCCTTCCTTCAACTCTCTCTAATATAGGCTGCCCACTATGTGCCCCAAGATCAACGCCTTACTGCTAAACTCCAGCATTGCCTTGACCATGGTGATGGGCTCCATGTTGTAAATAGAGTTAACCAGAGACTCCGCCAAGTTAATTTCAATATCACGACGGACGATAGTCTCCGGCAGCTCGATCAAACCGGCCTCAAGCTTCTTTGCACCAGCAAAAGATCCCGGCCTAAACAACGTTGCCCTCACCTTCTTAACATCTTTTCCACCACCCTGCCTAGCGGGAACTTCCGCTTTCCTCTTCGTCCTCCATGAACGTGAACCTCCACCAACGGATCCTGAAGGTTAGGAACTTCAGTATTCCCAGTGTTCTTGGCCTTGGCAGCCTTCTCCTTGCGTAGGGCCTGGAACAAGTTCAGGTTCTTCTTCCCAAGTTGAGCCATATGACCTGCAATGGCGGCAAACACCGGTTAGTTTCTTCCAAAAAAACATAGCGGTTAAAACACAAAAAGATACCTTTTAAATCAACAATGGGATGCATGGATAAATAAACTCTAACTATAAGCCCTTAGTGGGCATCTTATCATTAAACTTCATCAAAGTCTCCACCACCTCTCTATCAGCTACTGACAACTCATTTCTTTCCATATCCTTATAACACCAAGGGTTGTCAGTCTAGCTGAATGGGAACTTCGTACTCCCATCATCGTTATAAAAGTAGGAGCGACATGGCTCCTTGACTACCACTTTAAAGAAACCATCTTTAAAATGTTTAAATGATTGAGAAAAAGCTTTGAATCTGCTTATCTCTGGCCAACTTATCAATGACAGCCAGGTGGTTAGACTTTTGGGCCGAGTATCATAGAAGTACAAGAAGCATTGAGGTGACGGCTGAAGGTACAAGGACCGGCACAGCACCCGGAACGCTTGCAGGTAAGCCCAACTGTTGGCATGCAGCTGAGTAGGGGCGACATTAAGTAAGCGCAGAACCCCCATGGTGAAGTCATCAAAGGGCATCCTCACGTGCAACTAGGATAAGTGGCACATGTACATATAAAAGAAACCCTTTAAGGCCCTCTCCTAACTGTGGCAAACATAGTCAATAGCGTTTACCCTCTCCAAAGCCACTATTTCCCGGCTAATGTTCCTTTCTAGGACAAGTATACAGTTTATCAAGACTTCAGCAGACGAGACCATCTGAACAAGGAATACTGAGTTCGCACGTCCTCGGCCACCCATCCATATCTGGCTTTTGCCGGCAAGCTATTTTTTGCCAACTCCTCTAGCGGATCCTCCCTACTTTCAACGGTTATCTCCATCAAAATTATTCCCTCGCCGCCCAGCTGGCCACTACCCTCTCCCCCTGACTGTCCACTCCCACTATCCGAACTAGATGTTGACACACTATGGCTATCACTTGACATACCTTTTCGAATTTAAGATGACGGCAGAAAAAATGGATGTATCAGACAGATAAACAGGAACACATGTCATTCTTCTCAAACTCTAGCAAATGAAGCAAGATGACCAAATGTTTCTACCCACCTTTATTTATAATCAACTTTTGAACAACCAAAAAGTTTTCCCGCCCAAATCAATTAGAAGATGAAACGTCACGACAAAGGCGAAGCATCACAAGTTAAAAATGGCTGCACAAATCCTTCTTATAGGACCCCTAACAACTGGCACCCCTTCACCTACGTCCATCACGTCTGACATAGTCTTAGCAATGTTCATCATATCTCAAGACTAGGGGACTACTATACCATACCATACCAAAAAATAAGTTTTGCTTACCGAAATCTGGAAAATTTAAAACAAACACGCATATTGCAACATAACTCATCACCAAAAATCAACAGATAGGTATGTTAAACACATATCATTAGCGCTGATACGACCCACCTCTTACTCCAAACGGATAGAATCCAAACCTTCAACGCGATATATATCTTGCCAAAGGCTGGGGGACTGATGTACTATATGTAGGCAAACCACGACAACTATTCAGCTTATACTGCCTATATATAGTCCTATGATAGAAACAATAGACGGATAATTAAGATTACATACATAGCGGCCCAAGCCGACTACTATGAAGCATGTAGTGTAATAAAGAGCTGTTAACTCCAAACTCAGACCCCTCACAGATACTCAGAATTCGGGCTCAGCCTAGGCCTATATAGAGAATCAGAATATTGGCCTAAGATGGCTAAAGGGAGGCCTAGCCCACAAGAAGGGGCAGACGTAGTTAATGACTTTATAAATACATGTGGACCCCTAACAATTAAAGGTACGCTTTCATTAATTTACAAAATCTTATAATTGATTTGAGAGCTTTTTGCTGACTTGATAGTCGGAACCCTTTCCGCAGGTAACCCCTTAAGGGACAAAACCACCAACGTTAGAAGATTGTATGTATAAGTCGAGAAAAAGCCAGTTCGAGAGGCCAAAGATTGGGATAAGGTACTATTTGTGTTCCCTAACATCCCTTATTTGTTTTCACACGATGAGATGAAAATCTCTTAGGGAGGAGAAAATAGAACGAAAGAAGCGAACAAGTAAAACAGAAAATAAACATGGGACAGCGCTACGCGCTAATGTATTTCCTTTTGGTTTTGATAGTACTTGATGCGTAGACTTACATGATATACTAGTACCGCAAGAACAATATTCATGGCACTATTTATTTAGTTAATTAAAATATAAAAAATAAAATAAAGAGATGTAAAAGAAATTTGTTTAATCAAGTACCACAAATAGCTATCAGTAATAAATTTACCTCGAGTTCTTTAGTCGCCCATATTTTATCAAATAAAAATACAAAGAAAGTTGAGGTACTATAGTATAAAACCACTGAAAACGAAACCCCATGCATCTAAAAAGGTTTAACGGATTTTTTTAATATTTTGTAACGTAGTTAAAATACAGTACTTCCAAGTATTTTTATTTTATAAATTTAAATAGAAATTACTTATTTTATTGATTATTTAAAAACATATAAATTCTTTATTTGGTATGAATAAAATAAATAAAAATAAACTATAATTAGCATATTAATATAATGATATTAGCATAAATACAAATGCCGAAATTTATTTAAATAGAAATCTTAATATATTTTGATATATTATTCCCATTTTATTTATTACCGTATAAATCTTAGATTATTGTAAGAGTATGCACAAGCAAATTCTGGACAGGAAGTTCGACGGATATTCTTATAGGAGAATAACAGGAATATCCAGTTGTTAGAAAGTAGACTTGAAGTTTAGTATCTTTTCTTAGAAGGTTGAACATTTGGTGTCATTTTCCGGTGCTAAGAAGTAAGAGCACGTTATGTGGTGTGGACTTTTTTGGCAACTCCAAGTGGATTTTTTTGTCTGAACACTCTTTTGTCCTCTTCAAAACTAGAAACGCGATGTTGACTTCCAACCTGCCGTTTCATATTTCTCTTCTACAACTATATCTTCTTTCTTACGATGTAACAGATAAAATGAAGTCATTTGAAGAATAAGTTCATTTGACTGGTCATACTTCTCTTAGTTTTCCAGACAAAGTTCCAGTAAATGTTGTTATCCTTTTAAAAATGATGTGAAGATAATACTGTTAGAATTAATTAAAAGGTAAGACTGTTTAAATCTCTTTAGGATTTTATTTTTGAAAAATATTTGAAAAAATTAGAAGAAATATATATATATATATATATATATATATATTATTTCACAAAATCTTTTTAAATTAAATATGACATCTGAGTCAATTAAAATAAATAATTTTGATCTAAAGAAAATAATAGTTAATAATTTTACATATTTTTATAATAATTAATAAAATATTATATTTCAGTACATAAAAATAAATTTTTTTTACAAATTTAAAATAAATTTAGTAATAAATTAAAAAAAAGTTATATATATATATATATATATATATATATATATATATATATTAAGAAGTATTATTTATAATAGTGGTTGTAATTTTGATCGATAAATAAATAATTTCAATAATTAAATGACTTTATTTATTATTTTAATCATGATCGAAGAAAAATCAATTTCAGTTATGACTGATTTTCAATTATGACTTATTCAACTATATAAGGTTGGTGACTATTATAGGTACAATTACTTCTAATTTAAGAATTAGTGACTATTCTTTAATATTTAACGTCGTTAAAAATCTTTAATATGAAATATTCACCTTGAATATTTTGTAGTCTTAATTAGGTATGTCAAAAATATTCGTACCCACAGGTATACACGGATAAAACCTGTAATGGGTAGGAAACGGATATTAAGAATGGATACCCGCTACTCGTGGGTACGGGTATTTTTGATACCTGCATGTTAACGGGTACAGGTATCATAGTATCCATACCCGTGGATACCCGTACTCGCTAAACTTTAATTTACAGAAATACCTTTATATATATATATATATATATATATATATTAGTAAAAAACATTCTGATCTAATATTTTCTAAGCTACACATCTTATCTTCTTCTCTCTTCATTCTTCCAACTTCAAGTATTGGTACATTGTCTTCTTTCAAGTACTCCCCTTGACATTCTTCTCTTTCCTTTCTTTGAAATTGGGCATATACATCAAACCCTATATAGACAGTGACGTTTATGGTATGCTTGTTGTGAAATGATGGAATCAAAATAAGAATAATTGGCACGTGGTAGTTGGGGTTTATTATTTGATTGTTTTTCAAGAATCAATCGGAGAAAGTGGGCTTGTTGATCAAAATACTAATTAAAGAATTTCCATTGTGTTGAACGTCATTTTATATTTATTTTTATAATTATTTGGACTTGTATGGACTTGAGTTTATTTTAACTATTTAAAATTTATGACAGTGATGTATTTTAATTTATTTTATTTGAATTTATGATTAAATATTTATTGGAGTTTCAGGATACCAACCAATCAGGAGTCCTCATATCCTCACACACACACACACAAACATATTCTTTGGAATTTCCCATGAAATTCTAGTTCATCCACATGTTCTCATGATCCAAATTCATACAGCTTTTCACATCACATACTATCAGTCAAAACAATCCAACATAGTATTAATAACTTCACATTATCTTATTTAAATATAGGTTCATCCATTTAAAGCAGAGTTATAAAGTCCCACTGCAGTGATTCTCGCTCAGGCCAGAGAATCTCATCTAGGCGAGGGAGCTATCTCGCTTAGGCGGGTCATTCTCGCCTGAGCCAGGCTTCAAACAGAGGGGAATTATAATTCTGGGTGAGGCTAGGTCGTCTCGCTTAGGCGAGAGTGTCTCTCACTCAAGCAAGACCAGCTCGCCTAGGCAACAATTCGTGCAGGAACATGGGTGATTATCAATATGTTCTAACATGCAGAACCCATAATTTTTCACACCAACACCCAATTTTAGTACAACAATTGATTCAATCATTAAACAAACACATATTCATGAAATCAAAGTCATCAAGGATAATTCCTAAACGAAATTTAAGTGAATTAGTCAGCTTCCCTTACCTGTATACTGATTTGAGCTTTGGTGAAATTAACTTAAGCTAGCCAAGGGCAGAAACCCTGAATTCAATCTAAGGGAAGGAGTTGAGGATGGGGAGCAACAGAGAGCTCAGTGGGAGTTGCTATTCCAAAATCTGGTTGAAATTAAAAGGAAAGGTTTTAGATATAAGATGCTTAAGGTGATAGTTGTTGGAGAATGGTTGATGTGACCCAAATAAGGCTTATAGCATTGGACCAATGCCTAGGCCCATTCTTTTTAATTTCTATTATTTTCTTTATTGTTTTTATTAAATAAATGTTTGTCTAAATTGGGTTATTTTTATTTTGCAGCCCAATTAAAGAAAACCCAATGTTTCTTTCTGCACCACTATGACAGGTTTCTGTGTCAATAATGTGCTTGGGCTGAGAATGTTCCTTTGGGCCTGCAGCCGCGTCCCCAACAAACCAATTGGCAACATTGCTGCAAGCACCCGTGCATCGTCTCCTTTTATTTCTCCACACATCCAAATCTAGCTCTTGATGAATTAGGCTTTTAACATCAGCCCATGCTCTTCTAGCAGACCACGCCCAACCAAAGTTTGCATCAAGCCAACAACTTATGCCAAATTTCTTTCTCTCATGCGTGCAACATCTTCCAACATGGGCCTTGCGTGTAGTCCAATTCTTTCTGGGCTCATTTTCAGCACACCAATCCTTGCAGCGCAACAAGGGATGTTCTTTTCACATTTCATTGCCAGCCCAAATTCCTTTCCACATGTGCACAATTTATTCACGAAGCCCATCTCCTGATTTCTTCCATAGGGTTTGCTTGTACTCACGTGTGTGTCATCAACGCAACTAAGGTTTCATCTTCACGCGTTGCTGATCTTTGTTCTACTAGGGTTCACACCTTCACGGGTTCTTCACAACCAACCGTTAACCTAGTTTTTCATTATGCTAGAGTTAGAGAGCTTTTACTCACGTTTTCCCTTTTTCACCGTTAGGTTGCTGTTAGAAGGTTTCCTTTTCCCTTCTGTTTTCCTGGCTGCCCTTAACCTATAAAAGGTGCGGGTCGTTTGTTTGTAAAGAAGCTTTGATGAATGATACATTCGGTTGAGATCACTCCCCCCATTCATCAGCTCACCCTAAACCCTAGATTAGGTTCCACTGCCTAGGGTTTATGAAACCAGTGAGATATGAGAGCAATCCGAGTGTTAATCGCTAGTCTTAAGCCTTCCGTTGCATTTGCCTTGCCTTCCTCGAGGATCAATCAGTAGAACACTGATTGGAAGAGGCTTTCCAGCAAGTACCGCGACGGAGGAGCCTCATTAGTGGTGGAGAGAAAAAGAGTTGAAAATGGCAGTGTGAGTTCTGTGTATTTTGCAAAGAGGAGAAAGAAATAGTAGTAAAAAGAGGTCTCACAACATCCCTAGTCTTAATGGTTGCATGAACTTAAAAGATATACTTATATTTAAGAATAAAATAAAATTTAGAAAAAATATCATAATTATCTTATTTATCACACAATCTTATTATGTAACTAAATTTGTAAATTTACATATTTGGTAATTTATAAATAATTTATTAGTTAATTTGAAAAATAATTAATGTATTTAAAAGTAACTAAATAATATAAAAATATATTATGAAAGGTAGTTTTACCACTCCCTATTATTAAATACATACATTTATTTAGAAAATAAAAGATCAAATAACGTCTTTAAAATATTAGGGTACATAGTTTGGGCCTTGTATTTGAGCCATACTAGAAAACACATTTATTTCGGCTTTGTATTTGGGTCATAGTTTGAGCTTAGGCCTAGTAATATAGTTTGGGCCTAAAAGAAGATGAGTCTAGTTTTGAACCAAGCGGTGTGCACCTAAAATTAGGGTTTCTTAAGCCTAGAGGAGTGTGAACTTGCCTTGCAAGTCTCTCCTTTGTACGCATAGGAGCATGGTGAATATTGTTGTTGGTGTCTCACAAAATGAGAAGGAAAAACCAAATTTTGCTAACTTGGAGACCAAGGCTAAAATCCTCTCTTCTTGTATCCTCTTTGCCATTTCATAATCCCCTCCCTCTTGTGTCTGTTTCATCATCAGTTCCACCTAGAAAAGGAATTAAGTTAGTGACATTAAAGGTGGCGTGAACTTCATAATCCTTGGGCATCTAGCATATAAGCATTATTATTGACTCTTTTAAGCACACTAAAGGGACTATATCCTCGGGGGTTAAGTTTGGACTTCCTTTACTTAGGAAACCTATCTTTACTTAGTGGAAGTCGAACCCAATCCCCTTCCTAAAAAATGACTTCTTTCCTTCCCCTATTGTTCTATCTAGCATACTTCTCAATTTGTTCTTGGATATCACTTTTAACCCTCTCATGCATTTTCTTTGTAAAATCATATTTAGCTACCCCTTCTTTGTGAACAAAGTCAAAAGATGTGGAAAGTGGTAGCAAATCCACAAGTGAGAGGATGGAAGCCATAAATAGCCTTAAAAAGAGAGTACACCCAAGGTTACAAGTGTTCGGTACAATAGTTTTAACTAAAATATAATTTAAGATGAGATACATTCCACGTATTCGGTATCTCTTCTCCTAAAAGTTGCTCAAGCTTATAGGCATCTCCTCCTGCATCATCACGTATTTGTCCATCCCAATTGGCGGAGAATTTGCCATCCTTCTTTCTTGCACTGCTGGCCATTCTCCAGATTAGGTCTCCTTTCACAAACGATTGTGGGCATAGGTTTGCATTATATCTCCTGGCTGCCCTTTGTTTGATTGCCATGTTACGAATTTGTGCTTTGGCTCTTAATTCAAGCAATAGGTCGAGGTGGGTACACATATTTTGTTGGTTCTGGTCTGAATCGTATACTTGGCGGCACAAAGAAGGTTCGCCAATCTCAACCGATATCATTGCTTCTGCGCCGTATAGTAAGCTGAAGGGGGATTCGTTTGTAGCGGACTAGGGGGTGCATCTGTAGGCCCAAAGTACTTCCAACAAATCTTTCGGCCATCGGCCCTTGGCGCCATCCAAGCGTTTTCGTAATTGAACTAGTATGACTTTGTTGGCAGCTTCAGCTTGGCCATTGGTCTGCAGATGCTCTACAAAGCTGGTGATATGTTTGATTTTTAAGGCCGGTATAAAATTTAGTAAGCTCCTTATCTATGAATTGTCGGCCATTGTCAGTTATGATGGTGTGCGGCACGCTATAGCGGCATATAATATCTATCCAGACGAACTGCTAGACCTGTTGAACTATGATAGTGGCTAATGGTTTAGCTTATATCCATTTGGTAAAGTAGTCAATGCCTACTATGAGGAATTTCACTTGTCCTTTCCCTAGGATGAAGGGGTCGAGGATGTCCATTCTCCATTTCGCAAAAGGCCATGGGGAGAGTATGGAATGGAGTTGTTCTTGTTTTTGTGGATGAGGTTACTATGCTTCTGACATGGTATGCATTTTTTGACAAAGGTGTGGCAATCTGCCTCCATAGTTGGCCAGAAGTAGCTAACTCTGAGTATTCTGGTGGTCATGGTTCGTGCACCGGAATGGCATCCACACATGCCTTCATGGAGCTCCCTCATTACGTGTAACATCCCTAAGGAATATTACTTAATTAAATAAATAAAGATATAAAATGAAATTCAATCGTCGAAATATTATTATTCCTAAATGCGGGAAAAATTTAAAATGTTAAACCACGTGTCAAAATTTATGGAATAATAGTAATAAAATTATTACAAGCTCCAAAATCCATTACATTATTAAAAGAAAACACGGTAAAATCCCTAGCTCTAGTCCCAAGCTAGCCCTCACTTCGCCGCCGGTGCATCCACAACATCACATGTATCATTATTTGCTCCCGATCTGCTCTCGTGTAATGAATCACACGATCATCGCTGATCACAAACAGAAAAGGGTGAGCTTATAAAATTAGGAGCAACATATAAAATAACAGAATATAAGTAAGACACCCATTTTATTCATCCTAAGTAGTTCTTGGCCAATACCTTAATCCTCAAAGATTTTCATCCTTTATAACACACAAGTAGTTAGCCTTGGACTCATGATTTATGATGCTCACACGAACCTGCTCGTTCGTGGTCCTGCCTCTACGAACCTCCCCGCTCGTAGTCCTGCTCTACGAACCTCCCTGCTCGTAGTCCTGCTCTACGGACCTGCCCGCCCCTAGTCCAACACATGTGATCCACTAGCTACGTACCTCCCTGCACCCAGCATCTCTCAAGTGTGAGCACGCAACATACGAACCTACCTCGCTCGTATCCCCACACGAGAGTAACTAGATATGAACCTACCCGCTCATATCATCACATGCTCACCACCATCCATGAACCTACCCGCTCATGGCACAACATCCCCTAATCCAAGTATAGCATCATTGCTTAAATGCAACACACACAAGCCACAGTCTGCAGCTTCATCGCCTAGTGCAGCCTAAGCGCCGCTAAGCGAAACCAGTGCAGACCGCCTGGCGGCTCACACCTTGCCGCTGGGCGCCAGTTACTTCTAGATGCATTGTTGCAAGGGCTATCATCTGGCGGACTACACCTTGCTGCCAGGTGTCACGCGGTGCAGGGACCTCTGATGCTGATTCTATCGCCTGGCGCACACACCCGTGTCGCCAAGCGCTACACCAGTAGCATACCCATTGTCTAATTTTCTTGCACATAACATAGCATATTGACTTATACCACCAAAATTTCCCTAAGATAATCATGTTCTCTTATTCTTCATTCTCGGTTTAGTGAAGTCTTGTCACACCATATATGGTCCATTACTTGTAATCCACTTTCCTAATTCACTCTAGTCATGACTTGGCATTTAGCTAGCCTATTGTCACCTTCTCCAAAGATTTGTTTTAACTTAACACCATTGTCACCCAATCCAGCACATCCAATCAATTAATTGGTTATTTTCCATACAACAGTACCACTACCTCTAATCAATTTATTTTTCCCTTAAGTCTTTACGCATTATGTTACATAACTTAGCCATTGGTGCATCAATAACACACTTCTCCAAAAGTACTCCTGCATAGTACATCATTTACAGTACCTATACTCCCAATCAGAATAATGCATCCTCTATTTCCTAATACCACTCCCACTTTAATTCCAACTATGCTTTAGCACCCCTTTACCACTGTCCTTCTAAAATATCTATTCCTCACATTACACTTATGCATTAATCTTCCCATTTATATCCATTAAATTCACAACTCCTTCCAATTCTCCAAAGCTTTTTCCCTCTCGTAGCCAACTGTGTCACTGTCCCAAACTAGTATACCCACCGTCATCGCCTAGCGGCCAACAAGGAGCCGCTAGGCGGCGTATCAGAACCTGGCTAGAGAGTTCATGTTTCTGCACTTACTAGAACCTCGAATTATCCCGAATTTGACCTAGATTCCCATTCTTATCAGAACTCAACAAGCCCCATACAATTTATCAACTCAACTCCCAATCGTATTATACCTTACGCACTACAAAAATCCTCATATACATCTTTATACCCCAAAAACCCAATAATCATTGAATTCCCTAATTTGAAATTTGATTCATCTTGCTTTCATCTCCATTATAGTTCGAAATCACCCTAACCTTAGGAATATCATGATATTTTTCAATCACACACACACACACACACAAAGGAGCCTATTGGAAAATTAGTACATCACGAATTATACAAAAACGCAACCAACACAGTGAAAAACACACACATCACATGTTGGTTCCGTCTCGCCGCCAGGCAATTCATGGCAGAACCCATAATTTGGGCAAAACTGATGTGCTGCCTGGAGCCACCTTCATGCCCGCAAGGCGGTTTCTGGGCAAAAACCCAGAATTTTGCGAGAAATAGCATAATTCAACAAGGAATTCATGCAATTCAGTTCATACAAGTCACAATATATTATATTCAATTAAAACCAACGTAAACAACTCCCCTTACCTGGAATCCTTGCTCAATTCGAATTTGGAGGGATGTTCTTCAACCAAAACTCTTCTAACCTTTGCTCCTTTTTCAAAAATGGCTTCCACAACCCAATTCTCTCTACAACTAGCACCAATTAGCTTAACTCCTCTACTTAGTGACTCACATGAAGTTACAGGCCTTTCCTCTCCCCTAATTCCCTTTTCTTTCTATGTTAATACACTCTTAATCACCCTTTACACCCATAAAACAAAAATTAATTCAAAATAGGTGTAATGGTTTTTGAATGATTATTAGCAGTACCTTTTTAGTCCCCTAAGCTGCCTCTCTTGGCTGTTAGGGCTTCTAAGCCCTTTCATAACCATGCCAAAAGAAAATTTGGCAAAAAGGAAGTTTAGTTTTGTTCTTAGCAAGGTTTGAACCCAGAACCACTCAATCACAAAGCAAACGCTCAACCAATTCAACCAATGATGTTTCGTGATAATTCCTATAATTTTAGGATTACATTATCACGACTCACATTCAAATATAACATTAAAATAATGCAAAAATTAAATACATACAATTGGCATACATAGGACTTGAACTCAAGTCCTCTCAGACAATCAAAGTACTCTCACCTACTTGAGCTAGTACTTTTCAACATCATAGCACTCCGCATTAAATGCCTTAAAGGCTTCTACTAACCGCATTTATTAAATAATTATTTATTTATTTATTTATTTTTCTCGGGTCTTAAATTTCCCCCACCTTTAAAGGTTTTCGTACTCGAAAATAGTACTTACCAGGAAACAAATGCGGGTAAGATTGCCTCATGTGATCCTCGATCTCTTAGGTCCTCTCCTGAGTAGCCTCGTCCCAGAGTACTTTCACTGTCTTTATCTCCTTTCGCTGCAGCTTTTTCACTTGTGAGTCAAGAATCTGCACTAGTCTAATGTTTACCGTCAAGTCTTCCCTGATCTGAATGTCGTTTGACTCTAGTACATGAGATGGATCTGCTATGTATTTCCTCAACTGCGAAACATGAAATACATTATGCAATCTCATAAGCTGCAGCGCCGATCCTTCTCAAAATATGATAGGGTTCCACAAACCTCAGAGTTAACTTCCTTGATTTGATAGCCCTTCCAATACCCGCAATCGGTGTTACTCTGAGGAACACATGATCTCTTGCCTCAAACTCCAAATGTCGTCTCCTCTTATCTGCATTTGACTTCTGCCTACTCTGAGTCACTTTCATTCGCTCCTGGATCGCTTTAACTTTATCAGATGTCTATCGTAAGAACTCTGGACCCAACACTAGTGACTCACCATCTTGATTTCAACACAACGGTGTCCTGTATCGTCGCCCATACAAGGCCTCATATTGTGTCATGCCTATACTGGAGTGATAGTTATTGTTGTATATCAACTCTACCAATGGAAGTATCTCACTCCAACCTCTCATATGATCCAGCACACAAGCTCGTAGTAGATCCTCTAACGACTAGATTGTCCACTCCGACTGCCCGTCCGTTTGGGGATGATATGCAAAACTCATCCTCAATTGGGTCCCCAATGCTGCTTGTAGAGACTGCGAAAAACGAGATGTGAATCTCAGGTCTCTGTCTGATACTATACTAGTTGGCACACCATGCAACCTGACCACTTCTCGAACATACAACTCGGCCAACTTATCCAAAGACCACTTCTGATTTATGGCGAGGAAATCGGCACACTTTGTCAACCTGTCCACTATTACCTAGATTGAATCATGCCCCATTGGAGATCTCGGCAGATGCGTCACAAAATTCATGGCAATACTATCCCATTTCCACTGTGGTATATCTAACAACTCTAGAGTACCCCCTGGTCGTTGATGTTCAATCTTGGCCTTCTGACACATCAAGCATGATGCCACGAAGTCGGCAACATCAGTTTTCATCCCATTCCACCAAAATGACTATTTCAGGTCCTTATACATCTTAGTCATACCTGGATGTATGCTAAGACGACTTATGTGTCCCTCCTCTAAGATTTGCTTCCTCAATCTCCAATTTCCCGGTACACAAACTCTATCCCTAAAACGCAGGATGCCATTTGATCCCATCCTGTAATCCTTCCCTTTCTTAGTACCCAACAAACTCACAAATTGTTGTAGCTCATCATCATTCTTTTGTTGATCCCGGATAGTCTCCAAGATATCATTGGTCAGTGTCAAAACACTACATCTGATGGAATCCTCTCCTAGTTGAATACCCAGATTCATATCTCTAAGTTTCTCAATCAATTCTAACTCTTTCACCATCATCGTCGACATATGCATCCTCTTCCAACTCAAGGCATCCACCACCACGTGTGCTTTACCAAGATGGTAAAGCAACTCAAAATCGTAATCCTTGAGATACTCGATACATCGCTGCTGTCTCATATTCAACTCCTTCTGATCAAACAAGTATTTCAGGCTTTTGTGATCTTTGAAAACCTGGAACTGAGAGCCATACAAGTAGTGTCTCTATGTCTTTAGAGCAAACACTACAGCAACCAACTCTAGATCATGGGTGGGGTAGTTCTTTTCGTGAACTTTCAGCTGTCTCGAAGCATAGGCCACTCGCCTCTTTTCATGCATCACTACACACCCCAAACCCTGATAGGATGCGTCGCAATACACTTCAAACTTCTTAGTGGTGTTTGGAATAGCAAGTATTGGAGCTGTAGTCAACCTCCTCTTTATCTCCTCGAAACATTCTTTACATTTGTCGGTCTAGGAGAAGGGTTGATCTTTCCTAGTGAGCTAAGTTAATGGACTCATCATTTTAGAGAACCCTTCTACAAACCTCTTGTAGTATCCTGCCAGCCCCAAGAAGCTCCTGACTTCAGTTACAGTCTGAGGTCTTTCCCATTTTAACACTGTCTCAATCTTACTTGGGTCTACTGCAATACCCTGTGAACAGATAACTTGCCCCAGAAGTATACGGAGTGTTGGACTTGCAGGTATCTGGTCTTCGGATCTTGCAAAGTTCTACTGACGAAGTATACGGGGTGTTGGACGCCAGTGATTTCTTGGACTAGTGCAGCGCACTGTGTGATCTGTTGCGGTGATGTATACTAGGAGTGGTTGGTGGATATCCGACTTGTGGAGGATAGGTGGAGATGTGAGTGTGGTTTTGAGGTTTTGGAAAACTTGTTCGCATTCGTCGTTCCAAGAGAACTTTGCAAATTTGTTGAGTAATTGGATGATGGGTTGGGTTTGTTCGACTAGTTTTGGGAGGAATTTGGAGATGGCGGTTAGGCAGTCTATCAGGCGCTGGACCTCTTTGATATTGTTGGGGCTTCACATTTCGATGATAGTAGTGCACTTTTCAGGGTTTGCTTTAATGCCGCGTTGTGTGAGCTTGAAGCCTAAGAACTTGCCACGATCGATGCCGAAGACATATTTTTCAGGGTTGAGTTTGAGATTGTATTGTCGTAGTGCTGAAAATATTGTGGACAGGTCTTGTGCATGCTGCTGGTGGCTTGGTGATTTGACAACCATGTCGTCAACATACACTTCGACACACTTGCCCATTAGGTTGTTGAATACTTTGTACATTAATCTTTGGTAAGTTGCACCAGTGTTTTTTAGGCCGAAAGGCATGACCTTGTAAAAATAATTGACGTCGTCAGTGATGAAAGCGGTCTTGCTCATATCAGTTATGGCCATTGGAATTTGGTTGTACCCAGAGTATGCGTCTAAGAAGTTGGGTACTTTGTTGCCGGCTACATTGTCAACTAGCCGGTCAATGTTGGGTAAGGGATAGGCATCTTTGGGGCATCCCTTATTGAGGTCCGTATAGTCAACGCACATTCGCCATTTTCCATTTGATTTTTTGACCAGAACCACATTGGATAGCCAGGTGATGTAGTGGGCTTCCTCGATGAAGCCCGCGTTAAGTAACTTTTCGGCTTCTACTTTTGCTGTCAATCGACGTTCTTCTCCAAGCTTTCGCTTCTTTTGGGAGACGTATTTGGCTTCTTTGTAAATGGAGAGCTTGTGGACTGCAACCTGAAGATCAACATCGGGTAAGTCTACGGCTGAACAGGCGAAGACGTCGGTGTTGGCGATAAGGGTGGGTGTCAAGATATTGCGTTGTTCTTGTTGGAGGTCGGTACCCAATTTGAGAGTACAACTATAAGGGAGTTCCAAGCTTATAGTGTTGTCAACTAGCTCGATTCGTGCGACCGTTGGTCGCCGTGAATGGTAAGGATGTCACCTGATGGGAGGGGGAATTTCATGGCTAGGTAGGGTGTGGAGGCGACAACACCTAGAGTGTTAAGGGATGGTCGGCCAAGGAGGACATTGTATGAGGTAGGTGCGTCTATAACAAGGAAATGGATGGGGATTGTGGCAGCAGGGGTGGGTGCTACGGGGTGCTTGGGGATGGTGGAATGATGAATGTTTGTGTGGTGGGTAAAGATGTGGGTGTTTGTTGAGTGGTGGTGAAAGTGTGTGCAGTGGGGTTGTTCTCGCTTTCTTCTTTACTAGGCTGGTAATCCGAGGACTTTGGGGCTTTTGACGATTCTTTGGCCTTCCCTTTCTAGGTAGGGTCAGCCTCGATCTTTCTTCTCAGCCTCGAGTTTTCTTGCTTGAGCGCTTCCATCTCGTCAACATTGTGCTTTCTCAGGTCAGCAAGCTTTTATTGCATCTTGGCTTGGCCTTCAAGGATGGTGGCCAAGTCTTGGGTCACGTTAGCAGGCGCAGTAGGGCTTGCCTCAGATTGCTTCATGACTCCAGCTCTGCTACGAGTAGAAACCATTCTCGATAGTATGCGAATTGCTTAGTAAGGTATTACTTCGTGCCCTACGGTGGGTGCCAATTGTTCTTGCGAAAACAAATAAGAGATGTTAAGGACACAAATATCACCTTACCTCAATCCTTAATATCTCGAGGTTAGCCTCTTCTCGGCCTACATATGCCATCTGTCGATGCACACGGTTTGGGCCCTTGATGGGTTACCTGCGGAGAGGGCTCCAACGATCAAGTCAGCTAAAGGGTTCTCAGAAAGTCAAATCTCTGATTAAGGAATTAATCAAAAGCGTACCTTTAATTGTTGGGGTCCATGTGTATTTATAGAGTTATTAATTATGTATGCCCTTCTTGTGGGTTGGGCCATTGTTTGGGTCCTAGATGGGGCCTTGTCTGTAATACTTTAAGTCTGGAGTGGTTAACATATGACGTCCTATTTTCTGAAGTAGGCAGCCTAGGCTGCTATGTGCTTTCGCTTGACCAGTTATTTCACTTGATAATTGCATTTACGGGGTTATGTGTTGGTGGGCTTGGCCGTGCGATTTTATTAGTCTGCCTAGGTGCAGTACATAATTGATAATTGACATTATTATGTTTTTATTTTGTTTATTTTTATCTTTTATTATTATCTTTTTAGATATTTTAGGTTTTGCATATTAGGAGAAAATCCCTGAAGATTTGAAGAATATTTGCAAGACTTTTAGATGAATGGAAATCTTTAAAGATTAAAGAATATTTTCAAGATTATTATTCAAGTGGAGTACTGAATATTCAAAGATTATCAACAATATAAGTTATCCACCAAGTTGGTTACTTCAATTACTAGTCAGAATATTTGAAGAGAATATCTCAAAGATATTGAGTTTCGGAAGATTAAGATATATATATATATATATATATATATATATATATATCAAAGATATTCCTGTATCGATCAAGTTCAAAGTTGCAGGTCCAATCAAATTTGAAAAATCTATAAATAAGGGGCTTGACAGAGGTGAAAAACAACATCCCTTTTGGGAACCTCCCCTTTGGGGGAGAGAGGAAAAAATAAACACACTTGGAGAGAAAGAAACCTTAATTATATACTCTTGACGGTAGAAGGGCATTTTAAAGGCTAGAGGCATTCAATTTCATCATCATTCTAGTATTTAATATGTCAAGAGTAGCTAACTCCCTCATTCATGGGAGTTAAGTTAATGTATTCTTAATTATCTGTGGATTCATCATTCAATACAGTTCTTTTCCATAAAATCTTGTGTTTTATTCTTAATTTTGCACATATGGAAAATGATATGTTGACATCCACTTTTTGACAACTTATCTCACAACCTTACGTGGTTTTTACACTACATTTATTTATTTATTTATTTATTTTTGAAGTTTCATTTTGGCAAGGGAGGCAGAAGTGGTTTGAAAGAAATGTTTCTTTGAAAGAAAGCGGGAGGTAGAAAGGCAAAGTGTGAGCATTATGTTCTTCAACTAGTTTTCGTCATCTTTAATTGTCGTTCTTCGTCTTCAAACTCGCATCATCTTCTTCAACCAGTCTTGGTCGTCGTTAACCTTTGTTCTTCTTCAATATAGTGTTCTTCATCAATTTCTCTTATTGAAACTTGTTTTCTTGAAACCCCTTTTGTTGAAACCACTATTCTTCTTCAATACAATGTTCTTCTTCATTTGTGCAAAATTTTTATTTTGTTATCAGTTGTGTTCGTAGGTAACAAAAACAACAAAATTAGAAAATTTATCATTAGTGAATTTTGTAGTAATTTGTGTTTAGTTGTTAACAAGTTTGTATTTATTCTCATGTGTGAAAACTATCATACATTGTTAGTATTGTGTAACATTTTTAATTATGGATTAAATGTTATTCATTTATGAACTGATACTTTAGTAATTCACTGTCAATAATGATGTAGGATTATCTTGTTCCTTTTTAAGATTCATGAATATGGTGTGTGTTGATTCAGAAAGCCAAGTGAAATTCCCACTAGACATTAAGAAAACAAGCTACCTAGATATGAAGGTTCCTTTCACAAGGCTCAAGAGAAGAGAAGATTGGATTGATTTAAAATAGAAAACACATTAGATAAACACATAAGCTAAGATGAAAACTGAACCAAAATGAGTGAAAGAAACATAAAAATGGCAAGTAAAAGAAAGGAAGAAAATGGAAGGATCACACCACTGCAAGGCTAGGCTTAAAGTCATGGCAACCTTGAAGATGAGTGGTGGATGCCACCACTTTCCAACGCAAGATAAGGCTTGAAAGAAATTCACTCCCTAAGGAAGAAAGCTCTCACAAAAGTTTAACACACAAAGATGTATAATTTCGCAAAATGTTCAACCCCTCTACAATTGTTAAAGGTCCCCTCAAATATAAAAGTTTAGGGGTCTCATACCAAAACAACAAAGTAGGAGGATTACATAATAAACCTACCATTTCTAGAAGGTAGGTCAACATAGGTGCACATAAGATGCTTCTAGAATGCATTCTTGGCCAAGCCATCTAGGTGTGGCTCAGAATGGCATCTCTTGAGTTGTGGCTTGGAATGGCATCTCTTGAGTTATGGCTCAGGATGACGGATGAACACGAGGAACCCTTGAGTTGTGGCTCGGGTTGGTGAGTGTTGCCGGTATGAGTGGGCATGTTGTGGCATGTACGGATGGGTCCAGATAGATTGCCTCCTCAGTATGTGGCTGACGAGTTTGGTAGTCTTGGGACATTATGAACTATGTTCGTATTGGGAACTCCACCTGGCGTTACAGAGTATGGTCTGTAGCTGGTTTCTCGCACATGCTCTACAAGTTGTGGCAAGATATCTTGAGATATTCATCTTAAGACGTAGATCATGGATGACATGGTGGTAGCCATGTGATATGGAATCAAAGGACGTAATTCCTTTAGTGTGTTTGTATGTATATATGTTTTATTTATATATTGTTTTAACTGTTAGCTCACCCTATCTGCTTATGTGTGGTGATGATCGTGTATGCGGTGCTAGTCTGGGAGAAAGATTTATCAGGGTTTTGATGATTTGACTATATTTTTGAATAAATTGTAAAATTTATTGGATATGTATATTTTATATGATTTTTTTTATATAAGCATGGATTTACGGTTATTCACAGTGTAATAAGGTTTTAAATTTCCCGCGTTTTTGGGAAATGAAATGAAATAAATGAGGTATATTTATTATGTGTTTATTTTATTATTTAAAATTTGTAATATCCAGACGGGATGTTACACAAGGGGTTCAAGAATGAAAACAAGAGTAAAAAAACAAAAAAAAAAAACACAAGATCAGTTTCCCGTACCTGATTCCGCAAGCTCTCCAAAGGGTCATGGCCTCTACATCCACTTTCAGCGTTTGTCTCTGTTCCTTGTTGCCTCGCCGTTTTCTCTCCTTTCTCACGAATAGAAACCTAGAGTATTTTCTCTCCCCTCCTAAAACCCTAACTTTTAGCATATAATCCTTTCATCCCTATTTTGATTCTATTAATATTCTAAAATTAAATCTATGATATTGGCCATTTTTATTATTCAAAAATATAAGGCAACAAAAGACGTTTCCATTCTTAAAAGGAAAAAGTGGCAACAATGATTTCAAAATAAATGAGAAGATAAAAATGACTTTTGTTTTTTGTGTGGGAGGCAGCAAGGGTTTCTGAACAAAAGCTAAAAGTGAATGTTGCGTTAAAATAGTATATACGTATACTACATACTGCAACCACATAAAAGAGAAAGAAAATAAAGGAAGAATCTTACAAAAGGAGGAGAAAGAAAAATATAGCAAAAGCTTTTTAAACATGCCAATCCTAAGCCATGAGGAATTGAACCCTACATTAGCTTGCACCTATTACACATGCACTAACGACCAAGCTATAAGCTTTCTCATGAAACTATACACACCAAGCTTTGGAACATATTGGAACCATGATTAAATTGATGAAGATGTGAAGATTTGATGTTTCACATGTTGTTTAAGCCTTGTCTGCGTGTGCTATATATGGATTAGTCATGAAGAAAACAAGTTTGAAGACTGGAGTTCCTATTGTAGGCCATTTAGCATTGTATAGATATCTAGGATCTTGTTTATGTCTTTTAATCTATTGAATTGTTTTTCAACAGGTTCAATGGCGTCTTTTAATCTGTTGAATGGCTTTTTAAGAGATTAAAATGTTTGTTGTAGTAGTTTTAATTGTTACATATTCAATCAGTTGATTTATTTTATAATCGACTGAATTCACTTAAGTTAAGTGAAATCAACCGATTGATTCGAAAATCAACCCATTGAATTTCATAACAGTTTGACTATAAGTTTTGTTTTTCTCAAAGGAGAGGTAACACTTACCATTTTGAGCACGAAAACAGTATGAAATTAGTGGAATACTCTTTCTTTCGTGATTATACACATGTGCAGCTGTTGAAAATTGGTCTTGGACCATTCTTAGAGCATTTTTCTTGGTTGTTCCACCACTCAGGTTTGATCTTGGAGGAAGAGGTTTGGTAGGCTAGGTTGTGCCACCACTGAGGTTTGATCTTTTTCAAGTTTCTAAGTTATTCCTGGTGGTTTTCCAAGTCTACAAGGGAAGTCTTTGTAAGAAAATATTTATTTAATATAAATTCAATTGAATGGATATTTATAGTAATTAATGTAGAGAGTTATGACAAGGAATAGTACTAACTCAAGTAGTTAAGAGTACTTGGTTGTATTGAAAGGATTGAGTTCGAATTTGGTATGGGCCCTTAGTGTGGTATTTTAATTATATAATTGTTTTGCATGTGGGCATGATTGTGTAGGGGGATAATATAATAATAAATGTGTAGGAATTGTCATGAAACATGTAATGGATTGTTAGTTATGCATATGATTGGTACTAGATGGTTGAGGGTTTGATTCTTGGCTAGTGCGAAATAATTTTCTTTTTACAATGAATCCTTTTGGCCATTTTAGGAGAGCTCAGAAAAACCTAGTTGTCTTAGAGAGAAGCTAGAGGGGTAGAAAAACCACCATGATAATGGCACATGAATGACAATTACTTTGTTTTTATTAATTTTCGTTTTTTAAATTTTAATGGGTTTTATTAGGTTGATAAATGAATAGTAGAGGGTGATCTTAGTGAGTTAACAGAAGGATTAGATTGTGGTTTGAGAGGACTAAGCTTTAGAGCACTGAAACTGGGAAAAGGAGAGCCTTGGGTGGCTAGGAGAAGGTCTTACAATAGAACCCAAGTTAGAGTGCAATTGGAGCAGGAAATCTAGGTTAGAGAAGCTACTATATGTGCTTATGTTAAATATAAACTAAAAAGAATTAAAAAAATTAAAAAAAATTAAAAAAACCACGAAGTGACACGCGACAGTCATTGTTCATGGGCGTTAATGATTTAAACGGTGTTAGCAAAAAGGGACCAAATTGAACAAAATTGACAAAAATTTGGGCCTATTTGAGCACAAAAACAAAATTAGGACTGATTTGACAAACTTGACAAAAATTGGGACCAAAAAGGTATTTTAACCTAAAAATAAATTGTAGTTATTATATAGATAGAGTGGAGTAGGGGCTATGAACGAATTTCATCTTATCTTCTACTACACCACTACCATCTTGCGTACTTACTTTGCAAATCATTCAATGTCCTGGGAGTACTCTTTCTATGTAGATCTAGGTTCATCCCTAATACACTAGAACCTAAGGACTCCAAACCCATTGTGATTTCTCAACTCCTGGTAGAATGATTCCTTGGTTTAATGTGCAAGACTCTCTCCTCCAGCATCCACTATAGTATGCCATCGAGCATCTAGTACATGTATGATGATTTGATTGGACCATAGTTTGAGACCTATTTCCCAACTTAATACAAACCAGTTAAATAGATGAGTGATCAAGTCATCATTAAGCATAAATCAAACCACAAACAATTGAATGAAAGCAAAGATAAATACCCAAGGAGTAAAAGTGAATAGAACATCTACACATAAGATTTACCCTAAGAACATCTCCCTCGTGCTTCACATACCCTATTATATCCTACTACGACATTGTGGAGCCTCCACTCAATGCTTGAAATGAGAACCCAAGGACTTTATTTATAGTTTGGGCGGTGCTCAGCCAACTTTTAGCACTCAACCATGCACCGCCTTAAGTGCTAAGCACATTTTCTTGTGGCTCAGCCATGCACCGCCTTAAGTGTTGAGCAAATTCTCCTGTGGCTCAACCATTCATCACTTTAAGTGTTAAGCACGTATCTCGTGGCTCAGCCCTGCACTACCTTAAGTGTTGAGCACCATTTTGTAGTGGCTCAACTCCAAAATTCATATTCTGGATCCTTCCTTGACCGCCTTACTGGACTCAACCGTGAATTTTAGGGCTCAACTGCTTCGTTTTTAATTCTTCTAGTAATTGTTGAAAAATCATAAAAAATTCATCAAGTTCATATTTTTCTTTTTTTTAGTACCTCATTCTGTAAGTATAAGCTAAAATGGGTTATTTACTTACAAAATGTGACCAATTAAAGCATGATAAGAGTCATGTTTATATGAAAACTTTATGCATTCTAGAACTTATCAATAATCTTGTAAACTTTGTAAATATTTTGAAATAGTGCAAAGTCAGGCTCAGATTTCCTTGAGAAACTGGATGTAGCTCAGATCTTAGTGAACCAGTCTAAAAATCTTATGCCTTGTGTTTGTCTCTAACTTTTCTCACTTGTTTTGTACTTTAAAGTTTAAAGAAATTTAGATTGAACCATCTTTTTGCCATTCTTGCATGTTCTAACATGATATGAAGCTTTGCTCATATTTGTTTTAAGCTTTCAAAAGTTACCTAAGTTTTTAATTAGCCAATTCAACGACCCCCTTCTTTGCATTTCAACCATTTCATTACGCATAGGTTCTCTTGTGAGGTTAGGCCTACTCTAAATAATGGTAGCTAGAGAAGACCACATGGGATGTTCTAGCCTTGACTTTATAGACAAGAATGATGGCATAAATAATTTTGGCAACATAACATTACTAATCTCAAAGTGGTTTTAAATTAGGGTAAATACCTTTATTTATAGGCTAAGGTGTCTCCAAAATTTGTCGACACAAAACTTGTAGGAATCCTCTCCAATCCTAGAATGACACATGGCCACTACTTTGTAAAAGCCTCTCTACTACGAATATGACACATAACAAATACCTATAGAAAATCCTCTCCATTAGGACCATGCCACATGGCCACTATTTTTAATATGGGATGCCCCCCACCCTTGTCCACCAAGCTTTGACAACCCATGGTCAACTCATTCTAGGTGCGAATCTTGGGTCAACTATAAGTGTTGATCCATAATACAAGGCCTAAATTATTCCTACAATATTAGAGATGATCCATGGTGGCCTAACAGAATAAGGGTTTTGCTTCACCTTTCTAGATGACTTTGGCACTTTTTGAATGTTTGGTCATGCTTGTAGTGATTGATCCCTTGACTGTGGGTTAGCCATCACGTGTCCATAATCGTTTTCTTTCTATTTCAATATCAACTAATTTATTTTTATAAAATAATAAAAAATTACGACAAAAGAAATATAATATTATCAAATATTCAATATTAAAATCAAGTATTATCATTTCTTTAATATAAAATATTTGGAAAGAAATAATAATTGCGTACATTTCAAATTAGAGTACTAACTAAAGTTTTATGAGAACAAAAAATTTATTAAATTTACCAACATTAATGAAATATTTAAATGAAAAACAAATATTTAAGAAAACAAATATTTAAATGAAAAAATAATTTAAATGTCTATTTACTTTCATTCTTTAAATTTTGGTGAAATCTCTTTTTTTTATACATTAATAAAAATTAAAAGACACTAGGTGAACAAAATAACACAAAGAACAAAGATTAAACTAATAATATTTGAAATTTAACACAAATCTCTCATCTTTTGAACTCTAATATATGTTGGATAGAGATAAAAAAGATTCATAAAAATCACCTTAAATTATTTTGTTATAGTAAATAAATTTTCTTTATACAATTGTGGTGATAAAATTATACTTATGATAATGACAAAAAAGAAATACAAAAATAGTATTATACATGATAAAAATAAATAACAAATAAAAATAATCAAATTTTATTTTAGAAACAATTTGATAGACCATTGAATGAAGTCAAACAAAGGAGAAGAAATTTTAATTAAGAGTATAATAAGATGAAAAATACATTATAGATTTAAGAAAACTTTTCAGATATGAAAGTAGTCGAACAATTGAGAGATAATAAAAATTATTTTACGAAAACAAAAGAGTTATTTAAATGAAACAAAAATTTATAATAAGAGAATAATGAAGATAAGTTTTTTTTTTACCTAGTAAATGAAAGTTTTATACTATTAACACTTAAAATAGTTAAACATTCTCATGTGAAAAAAATAAACAATAAATAAACATATTAAAAAAATAATAGAAATATTTAAATATACGACATAATATATATATATATATATATATATATATATATATATATATATATATAAGGTTCTTAATAGACTATGAGTAATTTATTAATGGTTAAATCATTTTATTGGTTAACATTTTTGTAGAAAAATTTTAAATCAGTCCCTCTTTTTATAGTTGTCTGCTCCTATTTTGGAAAATTTGTTGCAATCAGGTCTTTTTTGTTAATAATGTCATTTCCATTGATAATGCACTAACAAGTGTTAATTGATGTGCCATGTAAGATCTAGGAAAAATAATTATCATTTCAAAGTGGTAATATGGTGTGAAGAGTAGTAATTAAATTAATAGTTAATGACATAAACAAGGATAAAAGGTAGCATAATTGGTTAAAGAATTAACTATAGGTTAATGGTGATAGCTTCAATTCCTAATGTGTACATTTGAAATGGTTATATTTTAAATATTTTTTAATAATTGATTTGCAAGTGTTTATGTGTGACTTATAATTATTTATTATTTATTTGGCATTTTTTTAGGGTATTATTGTAATGTTCGTTATGCATTTGATTGTTAAGAAAATTGGGATAGTTGATATGGTCACATAGGAAATAATAGCTCATCAAGGTGAATTAAGTGCAAAAATAATTATTTAGAATTTAAATTTTAATTATTTTATAATGAAAAAATTTGAAAAGGTAGTTAGAATTATTTTTATTTTGGTGCAACCATTAATTGAATTATTTAATTATTTTAAAATGGTTATATTTTAAATATTGTTTTAGCAATTGATTTGGAAGTGTTTATGTGTGACTTATAATTTTATAATTATTTGGCATGTTTTATTGTGAGGGTATTATTGTAATGTTCGTTATGCATTTGGTTGTTAAGAAAATTGAGATAGTTGATATGCTAATAGGCATAGAAAATAATAGTCCATCAAGGTGAATTAAGTGCCAAAATAAATATTAGGAATTTAATTTTTAATTATTTTATATATAAGAAAAACTGAAAGGGTGGTTAGAATTATTTTTATTTTGGTGCAATCATTAATTGAGTTATTTTATTATTTTAAAATAGATTATTCAAAAGGGAAATTAAGTTAGAAAAATAATTTTAGAGGAGATAGGATAGAAGGGTTTTTTTTTTTCAGCCAAGTTAAGAATTGGCATGTGAGATGTGGTAGAGCAACATATAATTCTTAGAAAAAGTGAGTAGAAAAATTTTATGAGTGCAAGAGAAGGGAAAAAGGAGAAGGACACTCTGGGAAAAATAGATTTCTCTATTGTAAGGAAGAATCTTAGTTCAAGAGTATTTCACATAAGGGGAGTTTAACCTTTCTTCTTATTCTTTTATGGTTGATTGCATCGAAATATTTTGAAGTGAGATAATGGAATTCTAAGAGAAACTATTTTTTCCTCTATAAAATGGTTGAAGTTGGGATGTAAGATGTATTATTATTGATGAGTGTAACATCCCTACTTTTAATAAACTGTATTATTTATTGTAAATAAAACACTTAAAAAGTCTTCTATTTTTACTAATGTTTTGTATTTTATTATGATGTAGTTTAAACATTAAAAATATATTTTATCATGATGTAGTTTTTACTTATTGAAAATAACAACAAAAAGAAAATAAAACTAATAAAATATGTATGTATATATATATATATATAAAATATTAGGTAAAAATATATTAATTAAAATATTGTTAAATAGGTGTGTGTATTAAAAAAAATCTTCTAAAGAGATGAGAAGATAAGGAGAAAAGATAAGAAGAAGAAAAAAATAGAGAAGATAAAAGAAAAGAAAAAAGGAAAGAAAGAAGAAGATAAGCTAAAGAGATAAGCTAAAGAAAGAAAAGAAAAGTAGTGATGATTGAAAAAAATGAGCACATGCATGGCTTATATATATATAGATATGAAATGAAGGAAGAAGTTATGTAAGAAAGTGAGAAAGTGAGAAAAAAAGGAGAGAGAGAGAGAAAGAAAATGAGGGAAAGAAAGAAAATAGAGAAAGAGAAAATAGAGAGAGAAAGTTTGGAGCAAAAGATTCAAAGAGATCCTTGCCCTTCAATAAACAAGGTAAGGGGAGTGAAGTTAAGCTCTTTTTATATTAATCTTGATAAAATCATGGGTGTTATATTAATCTTTTATTTATTTTATATCATATATTATTCTACTTACTTCCATTTAACTTATTTTCATTTATTATCCTCTTATATTTATATTATTTAGTCAGTATCCAGTTATGCCCTGATTCGGTTTATCTCCAGTTATGCATTAGTTCTGTTTATTTGTTTTATTTAATTTATCTTTATTGCACTGATACTATTTATTTATTTTATTTTATTTATATCTAGTTATGCACTGGTCCTATATACTTATTTAATTTAATTTATCTCCAGTTATTAAGTGGTCCTTTTTATTTATTTAATTTATCTCCAGTTACGCACTGGTCTTGTTTATTTATTTTATTTAATATATCTTCAGTTACGCACTAGTCTTGTTTAATTTATATTTTTGTTATTATATTTTTTATAACATTCTAATCCTTATCTAGTTATTTATTTAAATTTCTTTCTTTGATTCTTATTTTATCATTATTTTATAATTAAAAAAATAAAGTAAAAGTAAATATTATTTTATTCAGTGAGCTTGGATAGAAGAAATTACATGAACATTTTATTGTTATTTTATATTCTTTGTGTAGTTTATACAATGATATGATTTGATAGTCATCACATTTTATGACCTTTGAAAATATCCAAGAGTATGTCAATTAAGTAGGAGTTAAGTCTAGTTTCAATAAGTTGTGATTAAGCTAGTGTCAAAGTGTTTGTATTTGGGAAGTCACTGTTTCGTACATTACGGGATGAAAGGTAGGGACCATGGTGGGGTCTAAGGAAGTTATACCAAGTATGTGAATATTTGGATAGTTTAGAATAGCGCATCAGACTAGGATATTCATAGGCCAAACCTGGGACTATTCGATACCTGCTCGGCATCGCCAAGGTTAGGTAGTGAGTATATATCTCTTTTATGTGCCTATAAATGACTAATATTCTTGAGAAAGAAATAATTATGATTGTACCAATGTTTTAAGAGAAATACTGAATTACCTAATCACTTCCTAAAGTAACTTTTCATGTTCATAATGGACCATCAGAAGTGGAATATGGATCCATATGTCTAGTATTACGAGATCTAGTTTTGTGGTTGTAGGTCCAATTATATGCCCGCAGTGTCTCTATTGTTTGTTGAGTTTATTAAGATTGATATTTAAGGCTTATAAAGACCTAATTTCTTTCATATTCTTCTTTTATATGTACCTATTGCATGAGTATAAGGGGAACCTGCTCAATGAGAGTTGTACGAGATATTATTGGTGGATCTTCTGAAGATTGACTCGTGGATAATTTATATTAATATCTTGAGGAGATATTTAAAATATAGATCATCTTCTATTCTGATGTAGAATTCTTATTATTATACAAATACATATTTTTGTAATATTTCATGAACAATTATAGAGATGTAAACTATTGATATATATATATATATATATATATATATATATATATATATATATGGATATGAAGTTAAGTTATTTTTAGTGTCTTCTCAAGGAAAATCTTATTGTACAAAAAAAATAATAAGAATTTAAATATTAGTTAATGCTGTTAGTGTAAGATCCGCGAAATTTAATTAATTAAATAATTAATTAATTAATAAATGTGGGTGGTAGGAGCCTTTATGGAATTAATTAATTTGTATGATTGGAAACGTACTAGCTCAAGTGGTTGAGAGTATTTAGTTGTATTGAAAGGACTTGGGTTTGAGTCCTATGTGTGCTAATTGTGTGTTATTTAATTGTTATTATTTTAATAATAAGCTTGATCGTGATGAGTGATAATATAATCCCAGAATTATAGGAATTATCATGAAACATGAATTGGTTGAATGATTGTGCATTGATTTGACATTTGTATGGTTGGGGGTTTGAACCCAGGCTTATGCAAAATAACTTTCTTTTTGCCAAAATTTCTTTTGGAATGAATGTGAAAGGCTAAAAACCCTAGCTGACAAAGGGATAGCCAAGAGGGGCTGGAAAAACAACCATTAATATACCTTGAATGACAATTAGGTTAAACTTAATGCAAATTTTCGTTTTTCCTTCCATCATTGCTAATTAAGGCAAAATTTAGTTAGAATTAAGGGTGAGAAAGTGGGTTTTTGCTAAGGCCGCCATTGGTACATATTGAGAGAGTGAATCAAAGTGCAAAGAGAGAGAGAAGTGAGAGTTGAGAAGGAGTCTTGAAAGAGGAATCACAAGTTAAGGCTAATTGAGATCAATGACTCAAAGATTTGTGCACTTTTGGAGCAAGGAATCCAGGTTAGGGGTGTTGAATTCGTATTTTATAGCAAATATAATAATTACATGAATTGCATGAACTGTATAGATATTTTACTGTGTTGTTCTGGACTCTGTTCTGGACTCCGTTCTGAATTTCTGGGAATTTTCCAGAAATCGCCTAGCGGCGTTGAAGGTCTGCCAGGTGACGCATGCCATTGTTTGGAGGTTTCTGCATTTTTGGCAGAAACCGCCTAACGGCAAGAACTGTCTGCCAGGCGACTCATCCTGCATAACCAGTTTTCTGGGTTTTCTATGAACAGTCTGGTGGTGATGAACACTCACCAGGCGACGCAAGTCAAATTTGACTCGATTTTGGGTTTTTCTGTGTTCTGGGTTACTTCTAATCAGTGGAAAATGGGCTTTAATCATGTATGGATTAAAGGAAAGGGATTAATGGTGAAATTATGTGGTGATAAGAGGAAATTGGATGATTTTGGTATGAACTTGTTTTAGAGTTGAGTAATTGGGGATTTTGAATTCAGGGATTGATTGTAGTTGAGTTGGATTAGAAATTGTTCATTTTATGTTAAATTGATCAACCATTATAGTGGGTGGGAGTTTGGCGTGATAAATTGATGAAAGGTGAGAAGGGAAATTTGGGTTTTTAGCAAGTGCAATAGAATCTGGGATTTTTCCCAGAACTGATGCACCGCTTGGTGGGATATAAAGTGTCGTCAAGCGATAGCGCGATCTTAAGAGGAGATTTTGGATTTATGGGTGTGATTGGCTCGAATTGGGTTCAAGAGTAAGTTGTGGGATAGAACGATTATGGGAAAATAGTAAAGAGATAGATGTTGAATAGTTGGGTGCGGGGAATAAGCATAATGAGATGGAAATTAAAAGTACGGAATGGAATATTGGTGATGTAACTAGTGTTAAGGTTTAAATGGTAAAATGTTGCAATGGCGAGATAAGTTCATGATTGGCAGAGTGTTTCTCTTGTTAGTTTAACTTGTAAGCAAGTTGATCATAACTATGAGTGGATAACTATTTGGTACATTAAGGGATAAGGTAGTGGGATATGACAGACCTTGTGAAATGGATGGACTATTTAGGATTATGACAGAAAATAGGTACTCTTGGGGCACTGGAAAATGAGTTTATGAGGTAGTAGCAATTAATTGAATTATATCATTAGATTGGTTTAGGGAAGTGAATTCTTGGGAATTAGTGAATCTTAAAAGAGTAATAGGAACATTGGTGAGAAGCTAGATCGGGGAGAATTGATGCAATTATCCTAGTAGATATCACTGCAAGTTTTGATGCTTAAATTATAGGTTGTAATTTGTTCTGGGTGATTAAAAACCAATACTGCGCCAGTATTGGTGTAGCGCCTGGCAGTATTGTTTGACCATCAGGCGATAGCTACCAAATCAGAGGGATTCCTGGATCACGTTGCGCCTAGCTGCAAGGTTAGAGGCTTTGAAGGTGCCTGGCGGCAAAAGGTGTCTGTAACATCCCGTCAAGATATTACGAATTTTATTAATAAATAAAGAATTTATAAACATTTTCATTTAATAAAACTTCATTTCCCAAAACGCGGGAAATTTAAAACTTTATTTAATTTGTGAATAATCCAAAATTCCATAATGTATAAAACTCAAAAATAATATAAAGCAGCCATAGGGTTTTAAACTGGGATAATAACCAAAATATCTCATGAGAGTTTACAATCTATTTCCAAAACATAATAAATAAAAAGACTCCCATGCTATCCCCACTCTATGTCTAAGACTCACAAGCACCACCTGCATCAAAATCATCTGCTCACATGTACCGCGCACACGATCATCGCCAAACACAAGCATATAGGGTGAGCTTAATAGAATAAGCATACAAAATACATGCATACACATTTATATGAATCACTTATATATTTCATGTAACATGCCACATAAAAATCCCTCTATCGATTTCATCTTCCCTGGCCACAACCAGGTCATTCGTGTTCTACCTCTTTTAGCAATTACCTCAAGGTGACTTGTTGCCATACTTATCGTCCACAACTGATAGAGCACGTGCAGAAAACCATTGTTGCAGATCATACACCCTTACAGATCAGCACACTCACACCGACAACACTAGCCAACCCGAGCTCAACTTAAGGGTCCCTCGTGTTCATCCGCCATCCTGAGCTCAACTCGAGGGATGTCATTCCGAGCTCAACTCAAGGAATGCCACGTGCTTAACCCCTATCCCGAGCTCAACTCAAGGGATACGTTCCGAGCTCAACTCAAGGAACACCAGCAATCCCACCTTTGAAGCACAACCAAAAGCCTTGTAGATCACGTGTGTAGAATCCAACAACCCACGGCTGCAACATTAAAATCGCATGGCGGGGGACACGTACCATCGGGTGCAGCCGCTTCCAGACCGCTTGGTGGGGGACACGTGCCGTCAGGCGCCAAACGCCTCAAAAATGCCATCGCTACCGACACCGCATGGCGGAACAGCTCCTACCGCCAGGCGCACGCACTCTTAGAGCCCATTGGTCTTACAGATACCGCCTAGCGAAACCACCTCCACCGCCAGGCGAGACTCATAGCAGAAGCCCCCTGTTTCACATCATTTGCCTGGCGCCCTAACCCCACCGCCAAGCGCCATACCAGTATCACCACTTTTACTAGTTTTGCACTGTTCAGCCAAGTTCCACTACTTAGTCTGGTATCCTCATATAACCTAATTGATGAATTCTCTAAATTAGGTATATATGTACGCTTAGACCGTAACCACCATCCTAATATGTATCCACTTGAGATTGCCTAAGTTCCACTTTTCTAAGACTCTATCAATCACTGTAGTCTTAACCTCTATGCTATGCTACGTATCACCCAACATTTAGTACACACTATTTAGCATATGGCTTACCCATTTGTAACTACCCATATTTATACCATTTGTCCAATTTGACAAATCCAATTATCCTTGCAACTTTGACTTTGTGCTAGCATCTCCTTATTATACTAATATCACAGCAGTTGTTACCATAATTAGGTCTTATTTACACTGCATTGTCCACTTTATGGCAATCACACTCGCTCCCCATTCCAATCATAAAATTCACACCTCTAGTTTCTTATAACAGCATCAGAGTCATCATCCAATTACCCTTTCCAACTCCACGATAGCACAAACCATTATTTTCCCCAAGCCGGACTCCTTAGTCGCCCTCACAAAAATGAAAATTTCCAACATTCTAATGTGGTGCCTGTGGCCATTCTCGTGCCGCCAGGCGGTGCCTACGATTCTGGACAACTCCCTAGAATTTCCACACCTGCACTACTCTTTACTTTCAAGATTTTCTCCCCCAATGCAGGTTCCGCTCCCTTTGAGTTATTTAGCAACCCAACAACTCATTAGTCCATTTCAATAACAAAAATCCTTGCAGTAACATCCCGCTAATTGATTCCAAGAGCTAAAATTCTCAAATTATCAACCCTAAAACATCTATCTACTGTTCCATTCAATTTCTCCTTTAATTTCGTGATTATACCAACACTCTGATATCTAAACCATCCTTTAAGGATTCAGTTAACTTTCCCCTCGATCAGAATTAGCCCAAACCCATAAAATACCGAAAACAAAGGAAAAGGTTCGCGTCACCTAGAAAACAAAGTAAAAGGTTCGCGTCGCCTGGCGGTTGATCGGCACCGCCAGGCAGTTCAAGCCAAACCCAGAAAACTGGGTAAATCACCAAGTGTCGCCTGGTGGGCCGAGTAGTGCCGCCAACCGGTTCCATCGCTGGAACCCAAAAACACCATCAAACAACATAAGCCGCCTGGCGGCTTTGAATGTCCGCCAGGCGGTTTTTGGAAAATTTCCAGAACCTAGAATTCGACGTGATAGTTCAATAATTATACAAGTACAGACCATTCATAAAGCAATTAAGCATCACACACATAATTAGCAAGTTATAGCTCCCCTAACTTGAATTCCTTAGCTTGAACTTTGGCAATTGAATTCTCCCTACTCCAAGGACATCATTTGTCTTCTCTCTATTCAGCGCCAAAATGCCTCACTCAAACCTCACTAAGCTTCAATTTCGTGCTCTATTTTTGAGTGTAATTCCCAGCCTTGCAAAACCCTCTCTATTAACCCAATTTTTCTTTTTAAAGGGTGCCTAAAAGGTAGGTTAATTACCTAAAACGAAAATGAGACTTAATTGCTTGTTAATGACATTCATTATCTCATTATGGCTGTTTTTCAGCCACCTCTAGGCTGCCATATAACTAGGGTTTCCATCAACTTTTCATATTCAAGCCAAAGCCAAAAATACCAAATATAAAGTTTAATTTGGGTTCTCCAAGGTTTGAACCCATAACCATACCAATGATCAAGTCAATGCTAACCATCATGCCAATTCATGTTTCATGCTAACTAATACAATTAAAGCATTATATCATGAGAAACGTGATTAATCATATCATTAAAACAATAATAATTAAATAACACATAAATGGCATTCATAAAACTCGAACCCAAGTCCTCTCACACAATAAAGTACTCTCAACCATTTAAGCTAGTACTTTTCCACGTCATACCAATCAGAATTTAATGCCGTAAAGGCTTTTGCTGCCCGCATTTATTAATTAATTATTTATTTAATTAATTAAATTTTACGGGTCTTACAATGTTCGCCAGGCGGTCTGGAAGCGAGTTTCGCTTGGCGGCTCTAGAGTAGCGTCAGGCGATAATGTAGAGGCAATGTTTGTGATTTATTTACTTTGGATTTGCGTAGTCTATCAAGCTTTGGTGATACCTTAAAGGTCGGCTTATTGGATGTTCCTTGAGTTGTGGCTCGGAAGGTATCCATTGAGTTGTGGCTCGGGATAAATGTTAAACACGTGGCATTCCTTGATTTGTGGCTCGGAATGACATATCTTAAGTTGTGGCTCGGGATGACGGATGAACACAAGGAACTCTTGAGTTGTGGCTCGGGTTGGAGAGTGTTGTCAGTGCGAGTGTGCGAGTTGTGGCTCGTACGGATGGGTTTAGATAGATTGCTCTCCTCAGCATTAAGCTGACAAGTTTGGTAATCTTGGGACGTTACGAACTATGTTTGTATTGGGAACTTCACCTGGTGTTACGAAGTGTGGTCCGTAGCAGGATTCTCGCATGTGTTCTACAAGTTGTGGCTTGTAGGTGTGGCAGCAAGACATCTTGAGGTATTCATCTAAAGACGTAGAGCATGGATGACGTGGTGGTGGCCATGTTGTGTGGAATCAACGGATAGGAGTTCCTTTGATGTGTGCGTTTAAAATTTTGAACTGTATATACGTATATGTTTTATATTGTTAAGCTTATCCTATCTGCTTGTGTTTGACGATGATCGTGTATTGCATTACACGGGAGTAGAGGATGTTGCATGTGGTTCTGGTGAGGCTTAGCATCGGAGAGGGGCTAGCTGGGAAAAGATTTATGGAGTTATGGATTTCTTTATGTTTTTATAAACAGTGTTTTATCAGACTTGGGTAATGTATTGGAATTTTATAATTTATGAAGTTGAGTTATTTTACGAAGTAATAAAGTTTTGAAATTTCCCACGGTTTTGGGAAATGGAATTATAATAAATGATGTTTAATTGTTTATTTCTATTTTATTTTATTTAAATTGGTAATATCCGACCGGGATGTTACAGTTATTGTATTACTAATGGAAATAACCTAATTGCAATAAATTTTCCAAAATAGGGACCAAATTGAGACAAATAAAAAAAAGGAGATTGATTTGAGATTTCTTTACAAAAATGGAGACTAATGAAATGATTTAACCTTAGTAATTTAAACTTGGATGGGGATGGACGAGGACGGGTATTAGGAAGGGTATAGGGATAGGGACATGGCAAATATGAAGATACCCATCCCTATCCTTGTACCCAATTAAAAAAATCAGGTATTACCCATACTCATACCCGTACCTAGTCAATGCGGGGATTCCTTGTCAAAACGGGGATGATTTTGAATAATACCCACGAGGAGCAGTTTATTTGTCATCCCTAAGCATCACCCTCTTTATTTATAGACTTATTTAGTAATTTGGTCTTTTTATTGATTGTTTTGGTCTTTATGTTTGTTTTTTACTCAACTGGTATTTTTGTAAAAGGAGTTAATGTGGTCCCTTCCATTAAATTGATCTAAACAATGTTTGGAAGTACCACGTGTCAAAAACTAGGTATGTCACATGTCAAAATTTAGACCATCTTCTATCTTAAACTACTGTGATTTTAAGACATGACATCTTCTAAGTAAAAGATGACCCAACTTGATATGACAAACCTAGATTTTGACATGTAACACTCCCGATCCGCATTAATGCATATTTAACATAAAGAGTCATGTGAAGATTTTTTTTATCTTAAAAAAAACATGTACTCAATTGAATGTTTTTAAAATAAAATTTTGAAACAAATAAAAGTTTAAAAATAAATATGAAATTATTAAGTCTTATTTATTTGAAAAACTCGACAAATCCCTTACAGAAACATGAATTCATTTTTATGCTCTACTCAAATTCCGCCACACATTTAAAAGAATCTCTTTAATCCAACAAATAGTAGAAAGTATATAACCAACTCCCATATTGATGAATACATATATGAAATAAAGAACAAAAACACAACACTTCAAGAGAGACAACATAAACTATAAAGAAATGTTACTCTGATAAATAAATAATTAATTTCTTTATTTTGTATTTGCTAAATTCGTAATATATAATATTAATTATTTACTGTTTGAAATGCTAGGTTTTATCCAATTTTCTTCAAATGTATTCGTGTCCCATTCAAATTTTAGACGTCAGTGTGGACAAAAATGAGCTTGGTCAGCAACTTAAAAAAGTAATCAAAATTCATTTTAAAAAAGTCAAAGTGACATGGGTTGTGTCAAAACTGTGTCCAAATTGTGTTCAAATATCATTTTCAATAGAAATAATATTTTCCTATATAGAAAAAGAACTAAAGGTGGTTTGTGATTTTGCTGAGGCGAGGTGGTACCCACCCCAAAACCATGACGCCCTTCACTCTAGCCTCTAGCTCTATGGGCGCGCTTCTTAAAAACATGGTACGATTTACCTCCATGCCTACATTATATAATCATCTGCAGCATTAAAATTTTTCCATGTACTGATCCTGTGCGAGCATGTGTTGGTCGTGGCTATCGGAGTTTGATGATGTCGCTCCCATGAATAAGAAACATAACTTAGAGGAGATTCCGGAAGAATCAGAACTTGGAATCGATGGTGATGCCACTCCGGAGCTTCAAGAAGCGTGCATTGGCTTGGAAAAGGAATTGGAAGTTCTGAGAATGGGCATGGACGTGGGAATTTGTGCCCTCTGCCTTGGTTTCTGTTATGCGCTTTCGCCCTCCGCAAAGCTTTTTCCGCGTCTAACTTCTTCCTTCTTCAGACTAAATCACCTTCTGTGAATTATGTACTGTTACTGTTAAATGTTATTTTGATTTAGGTTTTATTCGGTAGAAATACCAAAAAAGAATTATATAAAAATTGTACCGGATTCGATTTAACCCATATTTAAAAATGTTATCGTCCAACGCAAATTGAACTCGCAAGTTCGACTAGGTTGAGGGAGTTTAGCCCATTTTAAGAGTTCTTTCACTATTTCATTTACTAAATTTATAAAATAAACTTGTATTAATTAATTCCTATGCTGTGTTCAAGAAATGCTTCACATTCAAAAATTTTAAATAATGAATTTTTATGTTCCTCTTTTTTTCTTTTTCTACCAGTGCTATCTTTCAATCCTACACTTCACAATGAAGTTCCTTATGTTTCACACCACATAGTTGCGGTCCATTTTTTTTAGGTTTAAATAGTCTTTTGGTCCTAGTTTTGGTCGACTTTTTTCACTTTGGTCCTACTTTTTAAATTGTTTTCAATTTGGTTCTATTTTTCGTTATATTTTTTCAATCAACTCCTTTTCGTTAACTCCGTCCAAATCATTAACGGATGTGAACAGTAACTGCCACGTGTCATCTTGTGATTTTTTTGATTTTTTTTTAATTTTTTTAATTTTTTTTTAATTTTTTTTAATTTTTTTTAATTTTTTTTAATTTTTTTTAATTTTTTTTTAATTTTTTTTATTTAAAAAAAATGTACACGTGTCAAGTTTATATTATGCCACGTGTCAGAATTAGATTTTTGTATTCAATTTGGTCCTATTATTCGTTATCTGTTTTCAATTTGGTCCTAGTTTTTTTTAAAAAATTTAACATTTTTTTCCTCTCAAATTGAGACAAAATTTAATTTGTAAATGCATATTTTTGTTAAATATTTTAATTTAGAATTAAATTTAGTTTAGAATTAAAACGAAAAAAAGCAATAACACCATTAATTTAAATTTTTTTTTTAATTTAGTATTTTTGTTCCTCTCCAAAGACAAAATACAATTTGTATATAAATGTTATATGAATATTCTTATTAAAATACATATTTTTATTAAATATTTTTAATTTAAAATTAGAGTTGGTTTAAAATTAAATATTTTTAACCTCTTAAAATTTTAAATTAATGGTGTTATTGCTTTTTTTCGTTTTAATTTTAAACTAAATTTAATTCTAAATTAAAATATTTAACAAAAATATGCATTTTAATATATACAAATTAAATTTTGTCTCAATTTGGAGAGGAAAAAAATGTTAAATTTTTTTAAAAAAACTAGGACCAAATTGAAAACAGATAACGAATAATAGGACCAAATTGAATACAAAAATCTAATTCTGACACGTGGCATAATATGAGCTTGACACGTGTACATTTTTTTTAAATAAAAAAAATTAAAAAAAAATTAAAAAAATTAAAAAAAAATCAAAAAAATCACAAAATGACACGTGGCAGTTACTGTTCACATCCGTTAATGATTTGGACGAAGTTAACGGAAAGGAGTTGATTGAAAAAATATAACGAAAAGTAGGACCAAATTGAAAACAATTTAAAAAGTAGGACCAAAATGAAAAAAGTCGACCAAAACTAGGACCAAAAGAGTATTTAAGCCTTTTTTTTACAATGGTTATGGTTTCCTGGTATAACTCTATTACATAGTTGCGGTCCATGTGTATTGACTATAACTCTATTACATATAACATGAAGTGCACAACAACGGTGGGAATGATTGACATAAGGGGCGGAAGAATGAAGGGACAGGGGAGCCACGGCTCCCCCAACCATTTTTTTTTACTTTATTTTTTATATATTTAAAAAATAATATTTATAAATTATTACTTTATTTATATTAATTGATTTTTATTTTATTTTATTTTTTATATATTTAAAAAAATATATTTATATATTACTACTTTATTTATATATTATTACTTTATTTATATATTTTTACCTTATTTATATTAATTTAGTTTGAAAAATCTTTTTTAAAATTTAAAAATCATGTTTTTTTCTCTATTATAATTTCTTATACTTTTTTATTTGGTTTCTCTCTTTCGTGCCTCAATCTCTTTCTCTTGTTTTATTTCCATATCAATTTTCACCATCAATTTCTTATTAGTTTCAAAATCAAATTGCACTACGACAAAATTGAAGAGTTAAGGAACATTTTGGACCGAACAATTTTTTCTATGTGGCTTTTCTACGCTCTAGGCATATCTCTATCTGTTAGAGATTATAAAATCATGCTTTAATTGTTAATCAAACTCTTCTTTGTGTAGATAGAGCTATTTTAGGCTTTGAAGTTGTGTAAGGGAAGAACAAGATTAGGAATCTACTCTAAGGTAAGGGAAGCTAATCATTTAGAAGTTATTAGTTTTCTTAAAATATTGAGTCTTGCTTTTAAGATTTAATTTGGGATATTCATAATTTTATCTTTTTGTAAATGGGTGAGAGGTGAAAAATTTATATTAGAAAAATTATGATAAAGAGTAAAAGAATTGATTCTTTTTTCAAGAGGAAGATTTGTGATGAAGATGAAAAAAATGCATCTACGTCATCTAAAATTGAGAAACTTCATGAGAATCCAAATATTGAAAAAAACGAAAAACAACTCTCTGAGGTTCCTAAAGTTACATATAATGAATTTGAAAATACTTTAGAACGTGATCCGGGGAAGCGTCTTCAAATTTGGCAATACCCACCAAATCAAATTGATGAGGTACGAAAGGCTTATCTAAAATGGGTCCATATCAAATGCGTCTAGAAAATTATCCATTGTCTGGTAAAGATGATCATCCAAGAAGATTTCAATACACATGGTTTAGCTTATTTCCTTCATGGTTAGAGTATTCGCCATTAAAAGATGCTACATATTGCTTACCGTGCTATCTTTTTAGTAAAAAACCAAGCGGACGACCTGGAATAAGTTTATTTTCATGGTTATAGGTAATTGAGTTTATTTTCATTGAATTCTAATTGGCAATAAGTTTATTGTCATCAACATGTTTTAACTTTTTGAATGTTATTTTATAGGTTTTAAAAGTTGGAGGAAAGTTAATAATGGAAAAAATTGTGCTTTCCTTAAACACATTGGGAAGGATCCTTGTTCATCACACAATATTGCAATGTCTGCTTGTCAAGACTTGTTAAATCAAAATTGTCACATTAAGAATGTTTTGGAAGTGCAAAGCTCAAATCAAATTATGAAGAATCGGTTACGTCTCAAGACTTCAATCGACACGGTTAATTTTTTATCACTTTAAGCTTGTGCTTTTAGAGGTCATGATGAAAGTACTGAATCGAGGAACCAAGGTAATTTTCTTGAGATGATAAAACTCATAGCATCATTCAATGACGAAGTTGCAAAAGTTGTTTTCGAAAATGCTCCATTCAATTCCAAATATACTTCACCTAAAATTCAAAATAAGTTGTTGAATATTTTTTCTAGTAAAGTGAAAAATCATATTCGTGAGGAAATTGGAGATTCCAGGTTTTGTATAGTTGTCGATGAAGCTTGTGATGAATCAAAAAGAGAGCAAATGGCTCTTGTTTTGAGATTCGTTGATAAAAATGGTTTTATTCAAGAGCGATTTTTTGATATTTTGCATGTTAAAGACATTGCAACAATAACTTTGAAGAATGAATTGTGTGTTGTACTATCTCGACATAATCTTAATGTTTCTAATATCCGTGGTCAAGGGTATGATGGTGCTAGCAATATGAGAGGAGAATGGAATGGATTACAAGCATTATTTTTGACTCATAGTCCTTATGCATATTATGTTCATTGTTTTGTCCATCGGTTACAACTTGCCTTGGTTGCAGCATCAAGAGAAGTTATTCCAATTCACCAATTCTTTTCAAAATTGACTTTTATTGTCAATAGTATTTGCTCTTCTAGTAAACGTCATGATGAGTTACAAGCTCCCAAGTTAGATGAAATTGCATATTTGTTAGAAATTGATGAGCTTGAAAAGGGTAAAGGGGCAAATCAAATTGGTACTTTAAAATGAGCTGGAGATACCTGTTGGAGCTCTCATTTCTCTTCTATTTGTAGCTTGATCAATATGTATGATGCAACTTGTTTAGTTTTAGAAAAAATTACTGTTGATGGATCTACTTATTCACAACGTGGTGATGATAATAATGCATACAAAAGCTTGACCTCATTTGAGTTTATACTGATCTTGTATTTGATGAGATAAATTATGGGGATAACAGATGTTCTTTGTCAAGCATTACAACAACAATATCAGGATATAGTTAATGTTATGCGTCTAGTTTGTTCTACAAAAGGACTTATTCAAAACTTGAGAGAAAATGGTTGGGATAAGTTATTAAAAACGTGACTTCTTTTTGTGAAAAACATGATATTTGGGGCTTCTTATGTAGCAAGGCAAGGACGCTCTCATCACCAAAAGGATCATATTACAGTGGAACATTATTTCAAAGTTGAAATATTCTTCGTTACCATTGATAAGCAATTACAAGAGTTAACTTGTAGATTTAATGACCAAGCAATGGAGTTATTAATTCTAAGCTCTACTTTGGATCCTAAGGATGCTTATAAAGCTTTTAATATTGATAAAATTTGCACTCTTGTGGAAAAATATTATCCCATGGATTTCAATGAGCAAGAAAAGATTAATTTGAATTTTCAACTTCAACATTTCATTATTGATGCTCGTCAAGATTCAAATTTGAAGAATTTATCAACAATGCAAGAGTTATGGTACATGTTTGGCAACAACAAAAAAGTCTAAAGTTTACTACTTGATAGATAGATTACTTCGTCTTATCATGACTCTTCTAGTTTCTACAGCTACAAATGAAAGATATTTTTTTTTTGCAATGAAAATAATCAAGAACAAGTTGAGAAATAAGATGGAGGCTGAATTTTTAGCAAGCACTATGATAATCTATATTGAAAGGGATATTGCAAACATCCAATCAAATTGAGAGTTTGTCAAATAAAAAACGAAAGCATAAAAGAGAGTGCAGCTTGGTAAATATATCTGCAATTTGTAGAGTCGAAGGAACAAATGGTAAAGATATAGTGCCAAGTTGAAGATGATGACGAGTAAAATGACAATCTGTTTCAATATTTTTGATTTGCTCATGAAAAACAGAGTTGCAAGAAATATGAATAACACTCTTAATGTCACAATGTAGAGGCGTAAGATCTTTCAAATAGATAACCATATTAGCAAGTAACAAATGTAGCCAAATAATCTCACAAGTAGTCAAAGCCATGGCACAATACTCAGCTTCTGTGGATGATCGAGGTGTAACATTTTGTTTCTTACTCTTCAATGATATAAGTGAATCATAGAAAAAAAACCACCCAATAGTGGATTTCCAATCATTAGGATCACCATTCCAATTCACATCACAATAGGAACTCAAGTCTAGAAAAAAACAAAAGAGACTGAAATTGAGTGCCCCGAAGATACCTAAGAATACAAAGAACAACACCCCAATGAAGTGTTGTGAGAGTTGAAACAAACTAACTAACACCATGAACAACATGTGCAATGTCTAGACGAGTCACAGTAAGATAAATTAAACTCCTAACAATAGTTCGATATAAAGTAGAATCAGTCAAAGGAACACCATCCGATGGGGATTATCACACACCTCTCTCAAGAGGAGTATCAACAATCTTGTTGCTAATAAGTCGAGCATGCTCAAATAGGTCAACAATATACTTAGACCGAGACAAGAGATAACCTTTGGAAAAAGAAACAACCTCAATACCCAAAAAGTAATGTATTACACCCATTAAAATCCATCACTAATAATAATAATCATATCATCAACATATAAGGATAGCAAAATTTGTCTTGCATTGGTTTTCCTGAAAAATAATGCAGAATCATGATGACTAGCAACAAAACTAAGAGAGACAATTACTGTAGAAAACTTCTGAAACCAAGCATGAGGTGCTTGTTTAAGACCATAGAGGGCTTTTTGAAGTCTACAAACTTCACAAGATTTGTGAGAGACACCTGGTGGTTGATTCATGTAGACTACCTAATGTAAATCCCATTGAAAATGACATTCTTAACATTCATTTGAAAAATCTTCCATTGAAAAAATAGAAGCGATGTCAATCAAGGTACGAACAATAGTCATCTTTGCCATATAATAAAATATTTCCTCATAATCCATGCAATATTCTTGGGTATATCCTTTAGCAGCAAGTCTAGCTTTATACCTTTGAACTGAGCCATCTGATTTTTTTTATATTTTGTGTACCCAACGAGATCCAATAGGACAGTTTCTTGGTGACAATGGAACTAGATCCCATGTAGGAGTCTAATGTAGAGCAATAAGTTCCTCAACCATAGCATTCTGATAAAGTGGATCACAAACAACGTCTTTGTAGGATGAAGGCTCATGAAGACGATGAATAGAGGCAATAAAAGCAGTAGTAATAAAAATAGGTGGAATAGGTGACAAAGAGGAACCATAACTTCAAGAGATGATTAAGCAGCATAGTAGGGGAATGAACAAGTACAACCTCTAGTGTAACACCCCAATTTTGGGATGTCACAAAAATTTAGAAAATAAACATGTTTAAAATGTACTAATAAAAAAAAATTAACTTGATTTAAATTACATGGTTCAAAACGTCAGTTTGTCTAAGAAAAAATCATATAACACTTGCGAACAAAAGAAAATTACACAGTCTTCAGTATTTGATTTAAAACAATTAAATAAATTATAAGAAACTTCCGAGTTTATCCCCAGCCTCTTGTCATTCTACTTCATGCCAAATTTATCTACAATATCATCTGCTCCCGTATAACACACACATTATATGATCATCGCACATACTACAAACACACAAACAAACAAATAGGTGTAAGCTAACCATAAACAATAATTTATAAAATAAATTCAGAAATAAACTTGATAAATAATATTCAAAATCTCATCGAAGTAAAATACTTAAACATAATACTCATAAACAAATTTTGGTTTTTCGTATGTAGAGAAACAAATTGTGACTATGAAAATTACGTAAATGCACCACAACTTGAAACACCCACTTTTCATGTAAATCCATGCAAACCTACGTAACTTCATGTGTCCTGAACTATTCATGGAGTACCATACACCAAACCATTATTCCTCTTTAGCCCAAAAGTTTTCTCACGATGTCCCTATGCAACCCACTACTCATCTAAAAATAATATGAACACTGAACCTAACCCAATGAGTGGTAGCCACGTGACCTTAGAGTTCACCACCATGCTTAAAGTCAAATATCAAAATAAAGAGAAAGAATCATGCAAAAAGAAGCATGAATAATGCAACCAAATACACATTGATTATAAAAGAAAAAGAAAAAGAATGTGGATTAAAAATAACTAAGCTAAAATTGAAGGTGCACCGTGGGCCCCTTGGTCAAACAACCTAACATGGAATTAAACATAAGTTTGAAGCATAAGCACTCCACCTGCTATGTTGTCACATCATGGATGCAAGTTACCTAAAGCTTTAAAAGAAAATGATTGTTTATACATGCAACAAAATTGATCCAAAACTAACATGTACAATGAAACCATTAACGAGAGCAAAGCTAACCACAACGAATTCTAAGGAAGCGAAAAACAACAATAACTGATTATGATTTTGTAAAGAGAGAGAAATCTTGGCTGCACCAAATAACCCAAACACGTAAAGTGAAATAAGGAGAGAACCTAAAAGCTAAGGAAAAATCATTACAATGCATGCTATGAATTCCAATACACAAAACTACTACTATAAGTTTCCAACACTCTAAAGGCATGGCCATTCTACATAACCCTACAGTGAACACCACATACTAAACATGATAGGAGAAAAGAAAAATGCAAGAATTAAAGAGTGGCACCAAGCACCCCACAAGCTATCCAATAGATGCCTGAAAACTCTCATCATGCCAAACCCCGCAACCATGGAAATCACAAACTATACATTAATATTCACATATCAAAACTGCACCGAAAAGAACTATAAAACCTGAAGCTGAAACCCACGTACTGTACATTGTCGCAACCTATGTTCTACCATTACAAAATTTTCGTCAAAGCCACCAACCAATGCGAACCTAACACTCCAAAACACATTCCAAAAACCATTGATGTGGACAAAAAGAAGAACGACAGAAAGAATTACAAAACGCCATGCAGACCTAGGTTTATTTCTATATGATTCATGTAACACGTCCTTAGAGAATCAAGAAGAACCCACGCCTCAAACTTATAGGTTTACGTAATCAATATACCAGGAAACCATAACCATTGTAAAAGAAAAATAAGAAAACATTCAAGCATTATAGTGTGTACATACATAAGAGAAATAACAAGAGCCATGTGTTAACCCACAAACCACAAAAGTGAAAAGAATTATACAAGTTCAGCTTCCCCTACATCCAAAACAATTGATATACCAGGCTAGGGAAAACATGTAAACATATGGCACTCAAGCATCGATGGTAAGCATTAAACAACATACAATACAAAATCAGCTTCGCCTACATCCAAAACCATTGATACTAAGCTAGGGAAAACATGTAAACATATGGCATTCAAGGCATTCAAACATCTATGGCAAACATAAAAAACAAACAGAAATTAAGGTCAAACTTCAAACAACAACATAAAGCACACTTAGCTTCCCCTACCTGGTTCTACAACACTCCACAAACATTTTCCACCCAGTCTCCACCTTCACTCTTCACGGCTCATCTTCCATTCTCTCCCGTTTTCTTCTTTCTCCCACTTAGAAACCTAAAACTAGGGGTTTTTATCATCAACTCAAACTTAACCCTAGATTATCTACTAAAGAGAGAATATGGGAAGGAAAAGATAAACAAGATTTTGACCGTTTTTATTCTCTTAAAATATGTATAATGTGGCAACAACGAATTATAATGGAAAAGAAATAAAACAGAAACAAAAGTTGATTTTTGGTTTTTTTACTACAACAGAAGAGAAGTAAAAAAAATAAAAGCCAAACCTAGAAGGAAGAGAGAGAAAAATAAATAAATAATTATAACCATCTACTTAACCAAGCAATATTTGAACCCATGATTCCATCAACCATCACAATCAAAACTAACCATTATACCACATGCTTTACATGATTTTAAATGTTCCACAAAATTATAAACACATAAGTTTCACATTCCACAATTAAATAAATAATTAAAATAAACCAATAACTTAAGTCACTCAAATAATTATTTCATGTTTTATAATTTCAATAAAATAATTAAATTAAATAAAATTCACAACTTAATCAAGACATTTATTTAAAAACACTTATTTTCCATAAATCATAATTAAATTAAATACTTAAATTATATAAACAACAACTTAACTCACTTAAATAATTAAAATAAATACAACAATAACTTAAATCACTTAAATAATAATTATTCCATATTTCATAATTTAATAAAATAATTAAATTAAAAAAAAATCAACAATCTTTATCAAGCCATCCTTTTTTTTCATGTTTTTCTCTTTATTCTAAATTTTTCCAGGTCTTACATCTAGTGCGGTGTTTGTAATTAGTGCTAACACGCGTTCTGGAGTTGGTATAGAAGTATGTGTAGTGTCATCAATGTCAAAAGGATCAATTTTAATGACATCATATGTAGCAAAATAATGTGAGTTAGTTGGAAAAGAAAAAAAATTGAATATGTTCTAAAAGCACATGACATGAGACATACACTTTTTGACTAACTGGATCAAAATAATGATATCCCTTTTGACCAAGACCATATCCCAAAAAGACACACAAAGCAAACTTAGATGATTATTTAGTATGCTCAAAATGTGGTTATAGAAGAAAACAAGTACATCCAAAAACACACAAAGTAGAGTAATCAAGTGCATGACCATAAAGTTTTTCAAAAGGAGAAAAATCAAAATTATGTGAAGACGGGATCCGATTCACAACATGAGTTGTTGTAAGAATAACTTATCCCCAAAAGACACTTGGAACATCAGTAGATAACCACAATATTCTTGCAGTCTCAATGAGATAATGATTTTTTCTTTCAACAATGTTATTTTGTTGAGTAGTGTTAGCGTAAGAGTTCTAATGTATAGTTCTATTAGAGGCAAGTAAAATGGTAAAATCATTAGAAATGTATTCATCCTCCAAGTCACAACGAAAGTTTTTATGGTAACGAAGTGTTAGGTCTTTACAAGAGCATTAAAATTTTTGAAAAAAAATCAGACCGACGTTTCATAAGATAGATCCAAGTGAAACGAGTAAAATCGTCAATGAAAGAGACATAATATCTAGAACCTCCTTTTTGTGACCGACACATCAAAATGCATAAGATCAAAAGGAGCAAGAGAAGAAGAAATACTTTTGTTAAAAGGTAAAGCAAAACATTTTGTCAGTTTACAACCACTACAATTAGAAATATCATGACTATCCAAAGTACCCAAGAATCTCGTAGATATTAAAAACTTTAAACGAGACCCAAATGAGAATGCCACAAATAAAAAGGTGGAGAAGAAGAATACAAACGAAATGAAGAAAAATCCACACTAGAGGCTGCAATTATTGACTTTTTGAACTGGTTCAAAATATAGAGTCCACCTTCCCTACGACCTATCTCAATCACCTTTTGATATGTGTGGTTCTGTACAAAAAATTCAGATGGAGAGAAATACACGTTATATTCAGAATAAAAAATTTTCCCTACGGAAGCAAGACTAGGTATGTAGTAAACATCAGATAAAGACAAAGATGGTGTGGCAATGATGCCAATACCAGATAATGGAACTGAATCACCACTAGCAATTGCAATTGACATGGATGAGTTAGGTGATAACAAAACAAATGAAGGCAAATGATATGACATAAGATTAGTGGCACCTAAGTCAATGATCCATCTTTTAGAAGATATATTTGGTAATGATGTACCTTGAGATTGCAATGTTATGTTGGCCTACAACTGGGAATCAAGTCTAATTTCCTCTACTAATAATTCATTAACAACATCATCAATAAAGGGCAGATGGCTACAATGCAAAATAGAGCCACACAAACTTTCAAAATCACTACGTTAGGCCATAAGAAATTGAACCAAACATTGTGATTCCCTACGAGTAATATACGGTGCAAAAGCACTCAATTTTGCAAGCTCAGTCAAGGCAAGTTGCTCCCATAGGGTTCTCGGGATAGAATAAAAGTCCTAGATGCGCATGTCATTTAGCTTTAGTGCACGAATATCTCTCAAGTTTATAATCTTTACCAAAATTAGATTGTATATGGAGTCGAGATAAGCGATCTAATACCTCCTTTGTATTATCATATTTTTCTAATTGAGTTTAATCGAGTGTGTGACAAAATTATTGACTTAAGTGATAATTTTAGAGTTATCAAGTTCCCATTCCTTTAAAGCAGTAGCATAATCATCAGCTTTGGTGTCAATCGGTTTTGCCTTAACACCTGAAATATAACCCACATGGATTTTCCACGAAGAAAACTTTTCATAACATAACTCCAATAGGAATAAATTTTACCATCCAATTGTAGCTAATAGACAGAAGAGAATCATCTTTACAAGTCATCATATAAATCAAATACCAAATAGAAATGTGAACCATACAACATAAGCAATGAACAAAACATAATACAAACCCAATATTAGAGTATTGAAAACACCTTAAAATGGCATAAAGAACATGGTGCAAAACCTCCAAAAATGCTTCAAAGTGAAAAACAAAGTTGCGATCAGGATAAAACTGAAAAATTGTGAAAAATGCTTAAAGCTTAGGGCTTAAGGCTTATAGCTTATGGTTTAGGAAAGAAGAAATATTGAAGAATCCCTTCTCAGTCATAAAGTTTGCGAAATATGCTTAGGGCTTAGGGTATAGGAAAGATGAACTATTGTAGGAATTTGTACTACACCTGGTCGGCCCAACAAAACACGCCACCACTTATCATCCTGTGCCACTATAGATGCACGGGCACAAGCTGGGGGACTAATGTACTAAACCTAGGCGGCCTAACTTGGCTACAACCATGTGATCCACCTACATAGCCCCTTAAGGACGCGAACTATGATCATGTAGGTCGAACAATCAATAGTAAGCGGCCTAAGCCGCCAACTTGAGGAAATGGAAAGAGAAATTGATAAACCTAACACACTACCAACCAAGATCGTAGGGCCCTCAATAACCAAATTATGGGACCTAGACTTGGCCCAGGCCCAGCCATGGCCCAGTCAAAAGCCCAGCCCATGACGTGGCCAAACATAATTAATAATCTATAAATACACATGGACCCCACGAATTAAAGGTACACATTCATTAATCCCCTAATCATGAGATTTGACTTTCCGAGAATTCTTAGCTAAATTAAGCGTCAGAGTCTCTTTCGCAGGTAACCCCTCCCCGGTCCAAATCGATCCAAACCGAGACACTAGCAGATAGCGCATACATACCGGAAGAAAGTTTGCTAGAGAGATTACGGATTGAGGTAAGGTGATACTCGTGTCTGACATCTCTTATTTGTTCTCCGCAGGAACAATTGGCACGCACTATGGGGCACAAAGTGATACTTTACGGATCAACCCGCATTCTCTCGAAGATGGTCTATACCCACAGCAGAGCAAGAGTTAATAAGCAAACTGAAGCAAGTCCTGTAGCACCTGCTAGTACCACCTCGGAGTTGGCTGCTATCCTGGAAGGCCAAGCCAAAATGCAACAAGAGTTAGCTGATTTGAAAAAGCGCAGTGCTGATGAAATGGAGGCACTTAGACAGGAAATCTCACGTCTAAGGAGAAAGATTGAGCCCGATCCCACCCAAAAGGGAAAAGCCAAGGAAACATCCAAAGCCGCAAAGTCCCTAGTTTTCCAGCCATTAATGAAGAAGAAAGCGAGGACAATCCTACCCCCTACACCTTCACCACCACTCAACAGACTCCCATCATCTCAACCCATGATACACACTTCCATCCCACCCTCCCAGGACACCCTACGACACCTACCCCCGCTGCCACCCTCCCCACCGCCCACATCCCACCTCACAACTTCCCTTCCACCCTCCCCACCACCCATATCCCACCTCACAACTTCACATCAAACTTTCCTACACTCATCCACCATCCCATCCCCCCTCACCCGTTACCATCCCCACACCAGGCGTCGCCACCCTTTTACTAATTTCATCGCCAACACCTCTTTTGATGAAGGATTGACCCCAACCAAGGATGGAGGCACATGCTTAAGAAGACTAAGCATGTTTAGAAAGAAAGTTCACTAATCCTTCATCCCTTTCATTTGTGTTTGTTATTTTTGATTCCCAAAGTTGACTTAGTTGAATTAACTTTAGTTGACTTGTTGACCTTTGACTATGTTTGACTTGTTGACTATAGTTGACTTGACTTAAGCCAACATGCTAATCTATGTTTATTTGCTTTGTATGTTAATTAGGAGTAAGAAAGCAATGCTAGGTGGCACATGGTGATTGGGGAGCATAAATGATGTGGAGGAGAGAGTAAAGCAAAGGCATAAAGCATAAAGTAAAAGGCATGAGGCAAGTGTACCTATGTACCTTTGGTCTCATTTGTTTTTAACACACTTTGGCCACTTTTTGGAATCATATGAGACACATTCTTTGTCTCCTTTTGTGCTAGAACGAAATTAGCCTTGCATACATCCTTAGGTATCTTTTATTTGCTTAGAGGCTCCTAAACTCTTCTATATAAGGGGTGCTCCTAGACATGTAAAAGGGTTGAAGATTTTGAAGTAAAAACACTCTTGTGTCTCAACCATTTGTGAGAGTTTCCTCCCTAGGGAGTGAATACTTTTAAGTCTTATCTTGCATAGCAAGTGGCGACACACATCTACTCATCTTCAAGGTTGTCATGACTTCTAGCCTAGCCTTGTAGTGGCGTGCTTCTCACATTTTTACCATTTCCTTCCTTTCCATTTTATGTTTTCTTCTTCCTATAATTGTTCTTGGTTTTCTATGGTTTATGTGCCTTCCATTTCCTTTTTATTTTGAATCAATTCATCATCTTCTTCTCTTGAGCTTTGTGAAAGGAACCTTCACATCTAGATAGCTTGCTACCTTAATGTCCAGTGGGGATTTCACTTAGCTTTCTTAATCAACTCACACCATATTCAATAATCTTAAAAAGGAACAAGATAATCCGTCATCACCTCTCCCCGTCCAGTGAGATCCTTTCACACTGGACCGTTATACAGGCGAGACCGATCCAGACGAGCACCTCAAAGTATATATCACCCATGTCACCCTCTACACTTCTCACGACCCCGTTTCCTGCAAGGCCTATCCAACCACCCTCAAAGGCCCTACCCTCGAATGGTTTACCACCCTACCTGTAAGACTCGAAAAAATTAGATAATTAATTAAGTAATTATTTAATAAATACGGGTAATGGATGCCTTTAAGGCATTTAATGCGGAGTGCTTTGGTGTGGAAAAGTGCTAGCTCATGTGGTTGAGAGTACTTTAATTGTGTGAGAGGACTTGGGTTCGAGTCCTATGTATGTCAATTATGTGATGTTTGTTTTATTATTTTTATATATATAATATGTGAGAGCAAGGTAGGTGATAATGTAATATTATATCTGTGTTCATTATCACAAAGTGTTAATTGGTTTGTTGGTTGTGACTTGACCTTGTATTGTGAGGGTATGCGTTCGAATCCTGGTAACCCAACTTTAACTCTCTTTTTGCTAAATATAAGGTGAAATTGAAGTGAGAGGAAGGGTTTTGGCAGCTGTAATTTGGTATAGGCAGAGGGGTGCGAAAATCTGGGAGAACCGTGGGTGCTAGGGAAACTGAGAGTTGAATTGGGAAAGGCCAAAGAGAGAGCATTGCTACTTTAGGGGAAGAAGCACAATCCTAGTTAAAAGCCACGAAAATCCCAGGTTAGGGGAGCTCTTTTGCATATCTTTCAGGAATTATTAGAGATTCTAGAGTAATCTATAATTGGCAAAGAATTATGTACCTTGACCACAATATTTGCGTGCCAATATGCTGTGAATTGGAATGTGTGATGGTTTTGTGGTATTTGAATAAACCCTTGTGTGAATATGTGAAAATACTAGAGTTTTAGTACCGCATATTTATTATGGATAATTGCATTGTTTGGGGAGTCAAATGTTGGGGTCTAAAATAGGTGTGTAATATTGGAACGATGAAAGGGAGTGGTTACCATGGTTGTATGAGGTTTCGGCATGGTGTGCGTGTTTTTGGTGCGCGAAACAGTGAGACAATCTGATAGTCTCGCTCAAGCGAGCCAGGCTCACCTAGGTGAGAGTTGTAGAGTCAGGAATTGTGTCTCTGCACGAGCTACTCGCTCAAGCGGAATGCCAGAGTTTTGGGCGACCTGTTGTTTCGCTCAGGCGAGACTTTCTCGCCTAAGCGAGAATACGTGGATGTGAGGCTGTGTTTTGGCACGCCTCGCACAGGCGAGGGGATCAGGATTTTGGGTGACTAAGTGTCTCGCCTAGGCGAGAGGTTTTCGCTTAAGCGAGACCTCTTGTGAAACTTTGCGTCTTTCTTAACTTGCCGCCTAGGCGAGAGTTTAAGTGTTGGGTGAAGTGTGAGCTCGCCCAGGCGAGGAGAAACTCGCTTAAGCGAGACCTCACAGGTAAACCAGTTTAGCACGCTCGCTCAGGCGAGGAAGCTTAGCCTAAGTGATACAGGCCTGGTCGCTTAAGCTGAGGCTCCTAGGCTAAGCGTGTTGAGTGCAGTTTGTGTGTTGTTTGTACTCACTATGGAAATGTGGATCAGGAGATGTTGTGCCATGAGCGGGTAGGTTCATGGAAGGTGATTAACATATGATGGTATGAGCGGGAAGGTTCATACTCAATTACTCTCCTGTGGGGGTACGAGCGAGGTAGGTTCGTATTTTCCGTGCTCACAGTTGGGAGATGCTGCGTGCGGGGAGGTACGTAGCTGGTGGATCACATGTGTTGGACTACGGGCGGGTAGGTCCGTAGAATAGGACTACGAGCGGGGAGGTTCGTAGAGGCAGGACCACGAGCGGGCAGGTTCGTGTGAGCATCATTAATTCTTAGTCCATGGCTAACTTTGCTGGGTAAATTGGAGGTTTAAAGAGTCATGGGGACACCAAGGACATGAATGGGGTCAAATGCTAAGAATATAATTGGGTGTTTATGTTTTATATTATGTACGTAATATATGTTTTACATTCTTTTGAGTTCACCCTTTATGTTTGTGTACGGCGATGATCATGTAATTTGTTACACGGGAGAAGATGATGTTACAAGTGATGCTGAGGGTGCACATGCGACGGAGTGAGGGCTAGCTGGGCTAGAGCTAGGATTTTATTAATGTTTCCAAAGTCTTATTTGAACTTGTAAAGACATAGGATTTATTTACTTTTAAAATTTTCTCGCATTTAATCTTAAACTTATGTAGTTTTCGAGTATGAATTTTAATAAGTTTGAGACGCTTGTTTTCCTTATATATTTATTTAATATAAATCAAGTAATATTCACTAGGGATGTTACACTACCCTCATACTCCATCGACTACTTCGACACCCTCTCCCACATGTTCACTACTCACTTCACCGGCAGCCACCCACATCAAACCACAACCATCTCTCTTCTCGACTTCAGATAGGAATAAGACGAGAAGTTACGAACTTTCATCGACCGCTTCAGTAAGGCTGCCCTCCGCACAACACACCTTAACCAGGAGATTATACTTCAGTGTATGGCACTAACTCTCAAACACGAACCCTTCGCCTACAACGTCTACCTACACCCACCCGCCTCCATGCATGACCTGAAGCTCCGTGTCGCGGACTACATCCAAATGGAAGAGATGCAAACTCTCCACACAAAATTCTGCAACGACTACACACCCTCCACGGCCACCCCTCCTAACAACCTTCACGACCTGATCCTAGACCCAAGGAACCCCGACAACCTCGCTTCACCAGATACGCACCCCTGAATGTTCCTCGATCCCGCCTCCTTGATGGATCTCGCCTCCTTGATGAAGCTCTTCAAGCCGACCTCATCCCACCACCTTGCAAGACGTCTAATCCCCCCATTGCCGACATAACTAAATATTGTCGCTATCACCGTAACAATGGCCACTTCATCTGCAGAGACGACCACCCTCCACGATCCAACCATCGACGTCCTCCTCGCGATTCTCACCACGATAGACGTCCTAACCAACCCACCAGTTGTGACCCACAACCTGCCCGCACTAATGTTGCCCCGACCGACCCCCCACTACGCGGCACCATTAACACCATCTCTAGTGGCTTCGCTAGTAGAGGATCCACTTCATCAACCAGAAAGAAACATCTCTGCCACCTCTAGTCCATCAACCACATAACCCACTCCCACCACAGACGCCACATGCCTCCCATCACGTTCATAGACGATGACTTCCATGGCGTTGATCACTAGCAGGAGGACCCCATGGTCATCATGGTTGAATTGGAAAACTACGCCGTCAAGAAAGTTCTTACCGACCAAGGCAGTTCAGTCGACATCCATTATTGGGTGACATACCAGAAACTACAGCTCCCAACCACCGCCATGGTTTCCTACGATGAACCTATATATAGCTTATCAGGGAGAAGGTTTCCACCCACGGCTGCATTGACCTTTATACCATCTTTCGCAATGGCGCTCAAACCAAGACAATCCCTATCTGTTTCCTTATCGTAGACGCATCTACATCATACAATGTCCTTCTCGGCCGACCATCCCTCAACACTCTCGGCGCAGTCGTATCTACACCTCATCTGGCCATGAAATTTCCCTCCCCATTCGGAGACATCTTTACCATCCACTGCGACCAACGACTCGCGCGAGAATGCTACATGGCCAGTCTACGACCACAACTACCCATCCTTCAAACACATAACATTGAACGTCCACCTGGCTATGACATCGCCTTATCTAGAGATGATTTGGACCCGAGAGTAGGTCGTGATGCACGCCTCAAACCTGTTGACGAAACCTTACCTCTAGAGCTCCCTAATGGACGTACCCTAAAAATGGGCACCGGCCTTCAACACGACTAGCGTGAAATACTCACACCTACCCTCATCAGCAACACCGACCTCTTTGCCTGGTCTGTTGTTGACTTACCCAACGTTGACCCACAAGTCGCAGTCCACAAACTTTCCATATACAAAGAAGCCAAATATGTTTCTCAAAAGAAATGGAAGCTTGGTGAAGAACGTCGACTAGCAGCCAAGGTCGAAGCCTACAAATTACTCAACGCAGGTTTCATCGAAGAAGACCACTACGCTACCTGGCTCTACAATGTTGTTTTGGTAAAAAAAGCTAACGGTAAATGGCGAATGTGTGTTGATTACATGGATCTCAATAAGGCCTACCCCAAGGACGCCTACCCCTTACCCAACATTGATCGGCTAGTTGACGGTGTTGCCGATAACAAGGTCCTCAATTTCCTAGATGCATACTCCAGATACAATCAGATACCAATGGCCACAACTGACATGACCAAGACTGCCTTCATCACAGACGACACCAACTACTTTTATAAAGTCATGCCGTTTGGTCTTAAAAATGCAGGGGCAACCTACCAATGGCTTATGGATAAAGTCTTCAACCATATAATGGGCAATGTGTCGAAGTATACGTCGACGTCATGGTCGTCAAATCCCCGAGCCATCACCAACATGCTTAGGACTTATCCGCAATGTTTTCTGCATTACGACAATACAACCTCCGTCCTTAACTTCGAAAAATGCGTCTTCGGCGTCGATCATGGTAAATTCCTCGGCTTCATGCTAACACAACGCGGCATAGAAGCTAACCCCGAAAAATGCAAAGCCATCATTGAGATGTGAAGTCCCAACAATGTTAAAAAAGTACAATGCCTCATCGGCCGTCTAACCGCCATATCCCGCTTCCTTCCCAAATTGGCTAGGCAAACCCAGCCTATCATTCAACTACTCAAGAAATATGCCAGGTTCTCATGGAACGACGAATGTGAAAAAGTTTTTCAGAACCTCAAAAACACTCTAACATCACCACCCATCCTCCATAAGCTGGACACTCATCAACCCCTCCTTGTCTACATCACCAGCACGGATCACACCATTAGCGTCGCGCTAGTTCGGGAGGTCAATGGCACTCAGCAGCCTGTATACTTCATCAGTCAAACCTTGTAAGATCCCAAAACCAGGTACCAAACGGTGGAGAAATTTGCCCTATCCCTGGTCCACGCAGCGCGATGCCTACATCCTTATTTCCAAAACCACAACATCATCCTCAAAAGTGACTACCCTATCCAAAAGATACTCCAAAAGCCAGACCTTGCCGACCACATGTCGTCCTGGGCCGTCGAACTATCTGAGTTCAACATCCGCTATGAACCCCAGGGCCCCATCAAAGTTCAATGCCTCCTCGACTTCGTCAATGACCTGCAACGCACCCCCGAAGAAGACCAGTGGACACTTTATGTTAATGGTTCTTCAAACCCAAAGGGGGCAGGTGTCAATATTGTCCTAGAAGGTCCCAACGACATCCTCATCAAAAAATCCCTCCACTTCGCCTTCAGGACATCCAACAACCAAGCCGAATACGAAGCCATCTTCGCCGGCTTATCCCTCGCCCGCGAAGTCGGCGTCAAAATGCTTACGTGCAAAACCGATTCTAAACTCGCAATGGGCCATCTAAATGACGAGTTCCAGATCAAAGTCCCTACCCTCCTACAATACTATCACCTGGTTTGAAACGTCATCCAATCTACTTTTGAACGAGTATGCATCCATCACATCCCCAAATCTAAAAATGTCAGAGCCAACATATTATCTAAATTAGCCAGCACTAAGCTAAAGAGCAGATACAGATCCCTCTTACAACAAACACTATCTGCACTTTCCACAACAAACACTTGCCTTAACTTAACCCAAAACCAGGCCGACAATTGGACAACTCCCTACATCCAGTATCTTTAAACCAGTAACCCCCCACCTGATGCCAACAAGAGTTTGCTAGCTAAAGTCGCCAGGTATACAATGATAGGGGATGACTTATACAAGCGGGGATACGGCCAGCCACTCCTCAAATACCTCACAGCTGAACAAGCCCAATACATCATAAAAGAATTACATAAAGGCATATGCGGATATCATTCATGCGCACGAACCATGACCACTAGAATCCTCCGCGCAACTTACTTTTGGCCAACCATGGAAGCAGACTGCCACACCTTTGTCAAAAAGTGCATACCCTGCCAAAAATATGGCAACCTCATCCACCAAAAGCAAGAACAACTCCATTCCATACTCTCCCCATGGCCCTTCGCAAAATGGGGAATGGACATCCTCAACCCTTTTTCTCCAGGCAAAGGCCAAGTAAAATTCCTCATAGTAGCCATCGACTAGTTCACCAACTAGATAGAAGCCAAACCACTAGCCACCATTACGGCCCAACAAGTCCAGCAGTTCGTTTGGAGAGATATCATATGCTGATATGGCATCCCACAAACGATCATAACCGACAATGGCCGGCAATTCATAGACAAAGAGCTTGTTAAGTTCTACACTGGCCTCGACATCAAACATGTAACCAGCTCTGTCGAGCATTCGCAATTCAATGGGCAGGCCGAGGCAGCCAACAAAGTCATACTAGTAGAGTTGCGCAAACAGTTAGATAGCGCCAAAGGACGATGGCCAGAGGAATTAGTGGAAGTGTTGTGGGCCTACAGGTGTACCCCCCAATCAGAAACAAATGAATCCCCTTTTAGTCCAATATACGGTGCGAAGGCCATGATATCGGTAGAAATTTGCGAACCATCTTTGCGCTGAGCCATCAAAACATGTACACCCACCTCAACCTCCTATCTAAATTGAGAGAGAAAGCTCAAATACGCAACTTAGCAGCTAAACAGAGAGCAGCCAGAAAGTACAATGCAAATTTATGCCTGTGATCATTCACCACAAGAGACCTAGTTTGGAGAATGGCCAGCAGCGCGAGAAAGAAGGATGAAAAATTCTCTACCAATTGGGACGACCCATACCGAATACGCGAGGATGTCTGGGCTGGTGCTTACAAACTTGAACAACTAACAGGAAAAGAAATACCAAACACATGGAACATGTCCCACCTCAATTTTACTTCAGCTAGAATACTTATTGTACCAAATACTTGTAACCCTGGGTGTACTCTTTTTCCCTAAGGAGGGTTTTGGTCATGGAGTTTTTAACGAGGCACCCCAAAAATTATGAATAAAGCAAACGGTTCTTAATTACATGTTCATCTCTTCATCCATCCTTCACATTGTTGTTTTAGTTCCCCACCCTTACCACAAGTAAGTGGCCTGGGTCTAACACCCTTACTTTAATTTCAATTTGTTTAAGTTCCCCACCCTTACCACAAGTAAGTGGCTTGGGTCGAACACCTTTAATTTAATTTCAATTCGTTTAAGTTCCCCACCCTTACCATAAGTAAGTGGCCTAGGTCGACACCCTTAATTTAATTTCAATTTGTTTAAGTTCCCCACCCTTACCACAAGTAAGCGGCTTGGGCCGAACACCCTTAATTTAATTTCAATTTGTTTAAGTTCCCCACCCTTACCACAAGTAAGTGGCCTGGGTCGAACATCCTTAATTTAATTTCAATTCGTTTAAGTTCTCCACCCATAGCACAAGTAAGCGGCCTGGGTCGAACACCCTTACTTTAATTTCAATTTGTTCAAGTTCCCCACCCCCACCACAAGTAAGTGGCTTGGGTCGAACACCTTTAATTTAATTTCAATTCGTTTAAATTCCCCACCCTTACCACAAGTAAGCGGCCTAGGTCGAACACCCTTAATTTAATTTCAATTTGTTTAAGTTCTCCACCCTTACCACAAGTAAGCGGCCTGGGCCGAACACCCTTAATTTAATTTCAATTTGTTTAAGTTCCCCACCCTTACCACAAGTAAGTGGCTTGGGTCGAACACCCTTAATTTAATTTCAATTCGTTTAAGTTCTCCACCCATACCACAAGTAAGCGGCCTAGGTCGAACACCCTTACTTTAATTTCAATTTGTTTAAGTTCCCCACCCTTACCACAAGTAAGTGGCTTGGGTCGAACACCTTTAATTTAATTTCAATTCGTTTAAGTTCCCCACCCTTACCACAAGTAAGCGGCCTAAGTCGAACACCCTTAATTTAATTTCAATTTGTTTAAGTTCCCCACCCTTACCACAAGTAAGCGGCCTGGGCCAAACACCCTTAATTTAATTTCAATTTGTTTAAGTTCCCCACCCTTACCACAAGTAAGTGGCCTGGTCGAACATCCTTAATTTAATTTTAATTCGTTTAAGTTTTCCACCCATACCACAAGTAAGCGGCCTGGGTCGAACACTCTTAATTTAATTTCGGCCTGGGTCGAACACCCTTAACTTACAAATATTACAACAATCGCACTCCAAAAACCTTAAACTACTTACCAAATTAAAATGGACTATAATCAAATATAGCCTATGTTAGACCACACGCTCCTATACAACATCATATCGGCATCACACAACAACAAACATACCAAGAAGAACCATCGCATTAACAGTAAAGTTACAAGAAGTAGTATACCGATTAGCAAAAAGTAAACAATGTACGAATTATTACAGACTTAGAACCAAAATCAAAATTGAAAATATTCGAACATCAATCCTAAGTCGCCCCCTATTCGGCATCCTTTGCATCCGCACCATCATCAGCATTTGCATCTATTTTCTCCGCCTCCACCGTCTTCGCCGCATCCTCCTCGAAACTCGATTCACCTTCATCCACGAGCATGCCATCAACCACGTCCTTATTCACATCAAATCTAACATCAGCAACATCATCCTTGTAAAAGAAAGCCGCTTGCCACAACCTCTTCTGAAATCCATTTATATGCTCCTAGATAACACAACTCTTCAAATCATCCAGCTCCACCTCAAGGCTGTCATGCTTCTCCTTCAACTCATCGTAGTCGGCCTCTAAATCTACAATTTGGCCCTTCAATTTCTCTTATGAGTCTAGACAACGTACTCTCCAAGTTACCAGCCTCTTCTTCTCTTCTTTTCACTCTTCCCTTTCCTTCTCCCATGCTTCCTTCTCCTCCATAAACTTGTCAACTTGGCCTTGCAATTCCTCCAGCTTATCCTGATTCCCCTCTTTTAACTCCCGTTGATATAACGACCTAACCCGACGCCCCAATATCAGCGCTTTGCTGCTGAATTCCACCATGGCCTTCACCAAAGCATTGGGCTCCATGCAATCGATTGAGTTAATCAGCTCCTCTGGCACATTGATTTCGATATCTCGCCGCACAACCGTCTCTGGCAACTTAATCAGGCCAGCCTCCGGTCCTTTGGCGCCACTAGATGACCTCGGCCCTAACAAAATGGACCGCACTTTCTTCACATATTTGCCTTTGCACATGTACCTTCACCAACGACTCTTGCAAATTTGGAACTTCAGTGCTCCTAGTAGCTTTCGCCCTAACCGCCTTCTCCTTCCTTAGTGTCTGGAAAAGGGTCAAATTTTTCTTCCCAAGTTGCACCATATGTCTTGCATTGTTCACACCAAATGCCGGTTAGTTAACTTAGACACATTAAAACATTTAAAATTACAAAAAGATACCTTCAATATCAATAATCGGATGAACCGAATTATAAACCCTAACTAAGCCCTTAGTGGGCAACCTATCCGTAAACTTTATCAGCACCTCCACCACCTCCTTATCCGCCGCCGAAAACTCATCAGGCTTCATGTCCTTATATCGCCATGGGTTACCCGTCCAACTAAAAGGAAATTTAGTACTCCCATCAACATTGAAGAAATACAGCCTCCCTCCCTCCTTCACAACCACTTTGAAAAACCCATCTTTGAAATGTTTAAACGACTGGGTAAACGCATCCATCCTACTTATACTAGGTCTGCTCACCAAAGATAACCATGTTGTCGGTTGTCGTGGCCTTGTGTCGTACAAATACAAAAACGCATGTGGAGAAGGCTGCAGATACAACGACCAGCAAAGAACGCAGAAAGCTTGCAAGTATGTCCAGTTGTTCGGACGCAGTTGGGTATACGCAATATTTAATAGACGGAGCACCCCTATAGTGAAGTCGTCTAACGGCAGCCTCACATGCAACTGCAAAAAATGACACATATACATGTAGAAAAACTTATCAGCCACTATATCACGTCTTACGTCCCTCCCTATGACAGGAGTACAGTTCAACCATGAGTTAAGAAGACTTGACCATCTAAACAACGACGATTGGTTTCGAACATCAGCAGCAACCCAGTCATAACCGGCCTTCGCCAGCCAACTACTTTCCGCTATCTCTTCGGGAGGGTCTTCCCTCACTTCAGTTATCGTCTCCATAGGGATTCTCCCTGTCCCAACCGCAGGGCTACGACTCCCCTCCTCAGAACGTCTACCTATATCTTCTCTAGACTGCCCACTCCCACTACTCGATGATGACAACGACACACTATCGCTAGTACTAGACATACCTTTTTAGGAAAGAAAGATGTCGGCAGGTACAAAGAACTAATCGGACAGCTCTAACGCACGCAGATTACTGATCTCGGAATTCTTACAAATGAGCCAACAGAAACATATTCTCCACACAAACCTCATTTATAAACGACGATCCAAAACGCTATAACTCATTCCCACCAAAAGTCACAATGCATCTGAAACATCACAGTGCACACGAAAAGTCACGAACATCAAAATGACGGTGCCAAACCCCTCTGATTAGACCTTTGACATCTGCCACCCCTTCACCTCTCACAAACCTATTCAGATTCCAAGCCTTAACATTGTTCATCACACTTAAAGGCTGGGGGACTGGTGTACTACACATGGTCGGCGCAACAAAACACGCCACCACCTATCATCTTGTGCTGCTATAGATGCACCAACATAGGCTGGGGGATTGATGTACTACACCTAGGCGGCCTTACTTGGCTACAACCATGAGATCCACCTACACAGCCCCTTAAGGAGACGAACTATGATCATGTACGTCGAACAATCAAGAGTTAGCGGCCTAAGCCGCCAGGATCGTAGGGCCCTCAATAACCAAACTCTAGGACCTGGACTTGGCCCAAGCCCAGCCATGGCCTAGTCAAAAACCCAACCCATGATGTGGCCAGACATAATTAATAATCTAGAAATACACATTGACCCCACTAACTAAAGGTACACATTCATTAATCCCATAATCACGAGATTTGACTTTCTGAGAATTCTTAGTTGACTTGAGCGTCGGAGTCTCTTGCGCAAGTAACCCCTCCCGGGTCCAAATTGATCCAAACCGAGACACTAGCAGATAGCGCATACATATCGGATGAAAGCTTGCTAGGGAGATTGCGGATTGAGGTAAGGTGATACTTGTGTCTAACATCTCTTATTTGTTCTCCACAAGAACAGAATCCCTTCTCAATCATGGATCGTATGGGACTCTTGATACCATGTAGAAAACAAAGAAGGATAGAAAGAAGGGGATTGTATATTATTGAGTGTGTATAAAATGTTACAAGAGGTGTGTTATATATACACACAAAGTTAACCCTATTCCAAGAGGTGTGTTATATATACAAGAGGTGTGTTACAATAAGATATTAATAAAATAGCATTTCACCCTATTCCAAGTGGCTCCTAGGCAAAATATGATACTAGGGTTATTGTCAATTGATGAGAACAAAAAAAATTATATTTGTCATTTTACAAGAACATATTTACATGTTCACTTGGGCAACAACTAATATGGACAACATAGATCCCAAAGTCATCACTCACAAACTCTCAATATGTAAAAAAGAAAGAGTGGTATCCCGAAAGAAGAGAAAGTTGGGAAAGAAAGAAGGATAACAAGAAAAGTAGGAAGTTGAGAAAATTTTAGCATACACTGCATAAAGTAATCTCACTACATCACATGGAGGAAACAAATAGTATTGGTGTTCTTATCAGGATCCTGAACGTGGAGCTTCAAATAGGTGGCAAGATTTTGGAAGCTTTAACGAGTCTTTATTGGATGCTTTAGAGGGCTAGAACAGGGGAAAATCCACCTATAAAAGACTCTCTAACGTTCAAGTTAGTAAGAGAGTTAGGATCATTTGATTAAGAGAGAATGAGTATGAGTGAGTGAATATTTCCTGTAAAATACTATGTGTATTTATAAGGTTTTTGGGCCCTGTGATTCATGTGATAAATTTAGTAACGTGATGTCATTTAAAATCAGTGAAATAATGATTTACCTCATAAAACATAATTATAATAATGCGACACCTTCCTTGATATCCCGAATATTTTGTAAATATTTGGTGTCAAAGAATATTATGACGTAATCAAACGACCAAGATTGAATATAATTTTTTTTAATATGTGATTATTTTATCAAATAGGTTTATCTTAGAATATCTTCTAACCATTTTAGGTTAGAGAAATTTAATGGATCGTGTTGGGCCGCATTATTCAACAAATCTATTGGGCCACCCAGTCTCAGAAGTTTGATTATCGTGTGAAGGGTGCTTAATGTAATTATGACCAACTTGGTGGTCGAGTTATGGCCAACTTTTGCAAGCGAGTTGGCCGATTAGTTGAGTTGTAAGTGGTCATTTTTTTACCATGGATGCAACTTAGCAAGCTTTGTGTTGTTGACTTAGGCATGCTTTTCTTTGTGCTATCGAGTTAGGTAGGCTTTGTTATGTGCTTTTGACTTAGGCAGGCTTTGTTCTATGCTATTGAATTAGGCAATCATTGTTCTATGTTGACGACTTAGGCAGGCTTTGTTTTGTGCTCATCTTACCATGCTAATGATAACTTTATAGGTAACTACAGGACATTTATGAGGGGTTACTTATGAAACATTTAATGATTTTGTTGCTCTACAAAGCATCTTGCCACATTAAATGCATCTAGTAGTGGCTGATGTGGCTAGATCTAAGCGGTTCAAGTTTGGAAGATGAAATGCTAGAGGTCATGGTTGTTTTTACCCAAAAATGATGCTTGGTAATGTGTTTTATCTTTTGAAATTCTTTATATTTTTTGGCCCTTACGATTCTTCTTTCTTCGCTCTTATTCGTCTCTGCACCCTTCACACCTTTTTGTTACTCATTTTAGTTTTCACTTCTTGTCTTTATAAATCTTCTTATTACTATAGCTATGTTTTCTTCCTCTTCTCTTAATATTGGTTACAATCGTCGTCGCTCCTTGCTGGAGAGGGAGATTACGCCCATGAGTAGGGGTTCTTATCTCGCCTTTCTAACAAAAGAGTTTCCTCACCTAAGCTTCTCGTTGTTGCTCCTTCTCTAGTGATTTCCTCGGGGTCACCTTTGGGCCTCCCAAGAAAAGAAAAAGAAGAAAAATAAGTAGGTAGACAAAGGTAAAAAGGTTGCACTGTCTACGGAGCAGGTTGAGCCACCTACGTCGACGGCCAAAAGGTGCAATCAATTTCCTCCCATTAGAGACCTTAGGTATATCTGGATTCAGAACAAGGTCGCCTTTTATGCCCCCAAGTTCGTGATAAGTGCAAAAAATCAGTAAAATTTCATATAAAGTTCTAGCCCTTTTGTTTAAAATTGTGTTTATTTGATATTAGTTTTCCTTAATATAATAAATATGAAATTCAATCATATGTTTCTAAGTTTATACTTAAAGGAAATCATTTGATTCTTATTTTGTGTATTCTTCAAGTAAATTAAGGTAAAAGGAGGAAAGAACTTAAAAGAGTAAGAAGAAATCAAGAAATAGAGGAAAAAGAGAAGAAATTCTTCATCATGAAGTACATTCTCGCTTAGGCGAGAGCTTGTGCAATATTTATATTCACGAGTCAAAAAGAGAAAAAGAGACTAGGCACCCACATTTTACAACTACAAAAGCTCTAGAGAACAACAAAAAGGAAAATGAAGCATATCTAAAGGAATTCCTTCCTTAGCTCTTAAGATTTCAATGGCGACCATGCGTGGCTAATCTTTTCTATTGGTATTGAATGTAATCGATTCAAACTTAGATGTAATCTAGTGATATTTATATATATCTTTTTTGTTTCTATTCAATATTGGTACTTTTGTTCTATTCTTAATGCTTGATTCTATCTGATTAATATATTTTTAAGTGTCAATTTTAGGTGTGACTGGAAGTATTTATGAAAATTTGATCTAAACAAAAATACTTGATGTATTGTGATGCTAGGAATATATTTTAGTATATCAATTGCGTATCACACTTGAACATAATGCTAGATAGTATGTTAAATATGTGAGGAATCGATATTTAGAGGACTGATCTTTTATACATGAGGAATCAATATAAATGATTATTGTGTGTTGCATCAATATTTTTAGTTTTAGAGGTTATATGTTTATATTCATCCAGATTATAGACGAGTGAGATAGATGAAAATTCAATCCCAACTTCTATTATTGAACTTTCTCTAACCTTTCTATTGTCACTGTAATATTTTCATGCAAACTAAGTATAATTTATAACAATTGATGATGAATCAAATGAATATCTTTGTATATATGTTGATTCAAATAAACTATCTAGTTTAATTGAACTCATTCCTTGTGGGATTGACACACTTACTAAACAAATCATTATACTATAGTTAATTATTGGTACGCTTGCTAAGAGATCAATAGTTCGTGAATGAGGCGAGGGTAGTCGAGCTAATGTCTACCTTCAAGCTTTGTCCAGATGGGCTTACCGCCCTCTCTTGCTCTCTTAGTGATTGGGTAATCTCTCATCCCAACAAGAAAGAGGACAATTTTGTCTATGTTTTTGAGTAATTTTGGGAATTTGATGTTTCCTTCCTCTGTTCGACTTTGAGATCGCTCTCTTGTCTGCACTACCGAAGGCTCCTACTCTACATCACCCCAACAATTAGGGTTTTGTAAAGTCTTTTGGGATTGTATGTAGTCAGCTCGGTCTAACCCCTAATCCTCATATGTTTATGTTTTTTTGATCAAATGAAGAATGCAGCCAAGGTCAACTAGGTATCTCTGAATGATGCTCAATACAACTCCTTATTCGTCATTTATACTCTGTCCTTTAAGAAATTTAAATCTAAATTATTCTAAAAAGCTTTTCTCTTGAGGGTGAACTCAAATACTTCTTGCTTCCTGACAATAGAACGTCGAGGTTTCGCTTATACTGTACCTTTCCTGAAAAGTTTAACTCGGTGCCCGATGGTCAGTAAAGTGTTGACAGTTGCATGGATTTGAGCAAGGTCATGATGGTTGGTGCATGGCTATCGTGCATTTTTGTAAAGGTTACATGGCTAGGAGGAGCCAATGGATGCCCAAGTTAGTGGAAGTCGAGAAAGATTGGCTTGGGTTCCTTGCTTGTTTAGGTGAGAGTGAGATGAGCCTTGTGAAAAAAGGATGACAAGCTTGCAAATTTGGGGACAAAGGTTACTCAAGTGAAGGGAGCTGAGGAGAACCTAAAAATTCTTTAGTTGGACGAAGTGAAAATTGAGAGGGATAACATGGTTGATCTATACAAGTAGGGTTCGAGAAAGCCAAGAGGAAAACACTCATTTCTAACTTGATTTGGACCTAGGCCAGTTGGTCGTGGGTAAATATGTGGTGGATGTTGCCCTTGTTGTTGACGCGAAGGATATTCCCAAGGGTGATATTAAAGTAAGCAGCAGGTTGATGCTCGAGCTAGGGGTTGGTAGTTGAGATCGTTGATCAAGCTAGTTGACCTTCTTTATATAGGACTTTGTATTTCTTTTTTTTTGGGATCTTTGTGATGACTTTTGTGATAAGCAACTTTTAACTATATTTTCTATTGGATAAATCTTGTGATAATAAACTCTTAAACCTTTTGTAATTGATGCTTGTGTGTGTGGCTTTATTCATACCTTGCACGGTTGTAGCTTACTTTTATGCTTTGTTTGAATAACCATTGTTCTTCATTTAAGTAACTTTAATGCCTTATTGAGAGGGCTTTTAATGTTGTTGTCTAAGTAATTCGCTGCCTCATCTAGAGGGTTTTCAATTACTGTCTAAGTAACTCGATGCCTTGTCCATAGGGTTTTTAATTAGTGTCACTTGCCTAAGTAACTTAGCACCTCATCTAAAGGGCTTTTAATTAATGTTACTTGTCTAAGTAACTCAATGTCTCGTCTAGAGGGCTTTTAATTAATGTTACTTGTCTAAGTAACTCGATGCCTTGTATAAAGGGCTTTTAAAATAAAAGACACAAATAAGAATTGAAAAGAGCATTTTTATTATAAAGTAAAGAGTGCTATGTTAAAGCCTTGCCCCATAAAACCTAACTTAGGAACAAAATTTGGGCATAGGAAAAAGAGTAGACACATTCTCAAATGTTTAACTGTGATACATATTTAAATGTGAGACACTCCACGTTCTTGGACAAGTTTTCTTTTGAGCTCCTTTAGTTTGTAGGCACCATTCTAGAAAGAGTCGACTATGCGATATGGTCCTTCCTAGTTGGGGTGTGTTTGCCTTCAGTTTTGTCGTTACGGGCATTATCGAGCATTCTCCATACCAGATCTTCTTTTTGCAAAATGATCTTTCTCGAACTCAGTTTTTATAGCGTCATGCGCTCTTTGTTTGGCTACCGCTTCTCTTACACAGGCTTCTTCTCGAACCTCATGTATAAGGTCTAGCTCTGCTTGGAGGTTGTCCTCGTTGTGCATTTCGTCAAAGTGTTGTCAGGGCTAGGAAGTTTCACTAAGCTATAATGGTATCATGGCATCAATGTCATACGCTAGTCGAAAAGGAGTTTTCTGACACACTAAAAATTTATAATTATTAAGAAATATATATATATATATATATATATATATATATATATATATATATATATATATATATTCAAGGTGGCTTATTATTTTTCTTTATTTAAAAAGATTTATTGTTAACTAATTATTTAAGAGATTTATTTTATTTAAAAGATATATAAAGTGGTTCTTATAATATAAGTTTGTTACATAATATATAAAGTAGTTACTATAATATAAACAAGTTATGTATAAGGGTTATTTCTTAAACAAATTTATTAAAAAGATATCAGATTTATTATGTGTGATTTTCGATATATACGATAGATTTAAAGAGATTATCTATCATTTTATGGTTATTAAAAATATCACCTAAAATCATTTAAGAGTATCTTGGGTGAGAAAGAATGTGACTTGGGTGGGAAAGAATGTAAGAGTGGGTGTTACACTTGGGTGAGAAAAGTGGGTGTTACACTTGGGTGAGAAAGAATGTGACTTGCATATTTTTGAAGGAAAAGTAAGAGTGAGATTAAAACATAGGAAGAAGGTTAAAGGTTCAGTTTCAAAGACGAAGAAGGAAAAAATGAATAGAAAGAGGTAGGGAGAGCTTACATTCTTGTATTCTCGTATTCTTGTTTTCTTGTTTATATGTGATGTATTATTTTTGAGTCTAAATTGTGGAGTTGAGGTTATTTAGTATGATTGTGTTGACATAAAAATATGGATTGTTTGGAATTGTGAATGTATGTGGTGACTCAGCGAAAGGAGGTGAAGGGTAACTTTGTATAGTTGCACTGAAGGTATACTTCGTTGGGGCTTCCAAGAGGAGTAATGGGAAGTGACACATGTATACTTTGCAAGGGCTTTCAATAAGAGTAATGGGAAATTGTCATGACTCTCGAGAAGAGTAATGGAAAGTTGTTTACTTCGTCGGGGCTCTCAGTAAGAGTAATGGGAAGTTGTATACTTTGTCGGAGCTCTCGAGAAGAGCGATGGAAAGGTGTATACTTTTCGGGGCTCGCTTGAAGAGTAATGGGAAGTTATTGGTAAGCTGCATCCGAGAGTTACAAATTGGCTCATAATGCTGATATCATTAATGTTTGTATTTTTGCAGTGTAATTGTATGATGTTGTGAGACATGGTGACTAAGTAAAATTTGGGTGACTGGTTATATTATGATTCATGCATATTTTGGTTATGATGCTTTTATGTTTATATGTTAGTGTACTAGCCTATGCCAACATATAACGTTCTTCCAGCAAAACTTTTAAACTTGTTGGGTCAAGATGGTGGCTAGTGGTTCAGCCTTTATCCATTTAGTGAAATAGTCTACAACCACGATGAGAAACTTGACTTGTCCCTTTGCTAGTGGGAAGGGACGAAGTTTGTCCATTCTCTATGTAGTGAAAGGCCATGGAGTGTTTATGGTATGTTTCACGGGGAAATTCTCTATGTAGTGAAAGGCCATGGAGTGTTTATGGTATGTTTCACGGGGAATTTGATGTAGTGGGCCAAATTTTTAACACTCTTTGCATTTCATGGTGTATTCATGGGTGTCTTTTCTCAACGTAGGGCAGTACTACATGCCTCTTAGTACTCGCGCGGCCATGCATTGGGCTTTAGAGTGCATGTTGCATATGTTGTGATGCATCTCGGCAAACACGTATTGGTCATATTCTTAATCCAAACACTTTAGTAGAGGTGTGACAAACCCTCTTCTGAAGAGTTCCCCATTCTATATAGTATAGAATGTTGCTTGTCGTCGTACGTACTTTGCTTCCGTTAGGTCATCGGGGAGTACATTAGTAGTCAGATAACTTAAGATTGGGGTTATCTAGCCTTGCGAGGAAGTTGAAATCTCAAGTACGTGCTCATAATTCCAGCTTTGGCTTGATAGAGTCTACTGGATGAGGGTTCTATGTTGGTATAGTTTCTTTGTTCTGGCCAGTTTGGACAACACATTGACCCTTTCATTTTCTTCTCTTGGAACATGCCTGATTTCAAACTCGTTGAATTGTTCTGAAAGGTTTTTTTACCATCTGGAAGTATTTTTGTAAAGAGCGCTCCTTAATCTGCTAACTTCCTTTTACTTTGTTTGTAACGAGATGAGGGTTGATGTAGCAGTGCAACCTTTTTATTCCTAGCTCATAAGCTACTCGTAGCCACTTCCTTTCTTAGAGGACTCATCGACACTAAGAGACCACCATGTGAGTTATTTCCTTTTTGTTGGGAGCTCAGTAAGGAAATCTGCTAGGAACTATTACTTCATTGATCCCTTATTTTTATAGGTTAGCTTGAACCCGAAGAGTTCTACTGACCATGTTGTCATGCGTCGTGCAAGTTCAGGCATTTGTAGGATTTGTTAGATTGGATAATTTGTGCGAACACAAATATTGAAGCTACGGAAGTAATGTCGTACTGGTTAGACCAAGAAGACCATAGCCATGATGAACTTCTCTATGGTTTGGTGCCACTCTTCTATAGGTTGAAGAGCTCAACTTGTGACGTTAACCGGATATTGCTTCTTGCTCTCCTCCATGACGAGGATCGAGCTAATCATTGAGCGTAATATGTAGGACCTGAAAAATTTAATTAATTAAATAATTAATTAATAAATAAATACGGGTAGTGGGAGCCTTTATGGCATTTAATGCTGACTTTTATGATGTGGAAAAGTACTACCTCAAGTGGTTGAGAGTACTTGATAATGTTGAGAGGACTTGGTTTCAAGTCTTGTGTATGTCATTTGTGTGTTATTTAATTGATTATTATTTTAATAATAATAAAATGTTTGATCATAATATAATCCTAGATTTATAAGGATTATCACGAAACATGACTTGGTTGAATTAGTTGTGCACTTGCTTTGAGATTGGATGGGTGTGTGTTCAAACCTTAGCCTACGCAAAATAACTTCTTTTTTTGCCAAATTTCGTTTTGGCATGAATGGGAAAGATCAGAGAACCCTAGCCGTCTAAAGGGTAGCTTGAAAGGGCTCGAAAAACCTTCTTGAATGGCCATTGATTAACTATTAAACACCTTCTAATGGTATTTTCGGTTTAGCCATTAAGACACTTAAAAGTAGAGTGTAAAGTGAGTATAGGAGTGGAAGTAAGGAGAGGAAAAGGATTGTTAGTCATCAATCCAGAGTGGGTTTTTTCTATCACAAAGGTTATAAGAATTTCAATTGGAAGCACATAATCCAAGTCAAGGGAGCTGTTTAATTGTTGTATTTGATTTTATATTCGTAATTGTGAATTGTATGAGATGTATGGATTATTTTTCTGTGTTTTCTCTGGACTGTGTTGGATTCTAGAAATTTCCAAAAACTCCCTAGCGGTGTTGAAGCGCTCGTCAGGCGACTCATACATTTATGCGTTTTCTGGGCTTTTGGGGATGAACCGCTAGGTGGTGATGAACACCCACCATGCGACTCATGGGACTTTTGGCACGTTTTATAGGTTCTGTGATTTTTGGGTTATTTGATCAAGGGAAAAAGGGAAAATTATTTGTTGATTAGCATTGAACATTGAAATCATTGAAATGTGATGTGGATTGAGGTAATAAGATAAATTCGTTATTTAAGGAGTATGGTATGATTTGGACTGTAGTTGAAGATAAATTTCGTTGCGATTGAATTGTAATTAATGGAAAGTGGAATTGAGCACGTTAAAGAGTGGTGGTGAGGGAAATTAATAGGATGGTATGGAGTGTTGAAAATTGGGTTTCATATTGGTGCAGTACCAATCTGGAAATTTGTCCAAAAAGTAATACATCGCCTGACGGCTCCTAGATTGCACTAGGCGCCGATGCGACAGTGGCTACAGTGGGGTTTTCATGGGTTGAGGTTCGTAGGGTTGGAGTTCTATAAATGGGTACTGTAGTTTATACGAAAAGGAAATAAAATAAGGGGACAATATTGGAGGTGTGTCATAGTGGGGATTTGGCATTGATAGTGAATGGTTGAGTAATATGCATGGATGGTAGCAGAGTCAAATTTGGTTTGAGTCTAATTGACTCAGGGTTAACTACAAGAGTGAAAGGGTGCACATGGGGTAAGTACCAATAGGCATGAAAGAAAAATAGGACCACGATGTGCTATGATAGAAACTCTAAGAGTTTCGTTGGGGGTACCTAGCTTTTCCATAAGTTAACAAAATTGTAACTACTTGAGAGTACATGCTTAGGTCTATATAACTAGCGAATTAATGTATATAAGATGAAGTATGATGAATTGGTTTGTGATTCAAGGTAGCTAGGGATGTTGGAGGAAATCTGGATGGGAATGGAAATGGATTAGTTGCCTTGGGATTCATTCAGCATTGTCTGAAAACTAGTATTTGCACAAGTACTGGTGTAGCTCCTAACGGTGGTGTTTGTCTCGCTAGGCAATAATTACAAAATACGTGGGATATTTGGGCGCGTGACGCTTGGCAACGTGGTTCGTTCTGCTAGGCGATAGCTGCAGGATTAGAGCTTCACAAGCACGTGTCGCTTGGCAGGTTGTGGCATCTGCTAGGCGGTCTGGAACAAAATTTCACTTGGCGACTCTAAAGTAGCGTCAGGCGATAATGCAGAGGCAAGACTGTTGTATGCTTTGCTTGTACGTGGTGTACAATGCTTTGGTGATACCTTAAAGATCGACTTGCTGGAGTGTTCCTTGAGTTGTGGCTCTGAACGATATCCCTTGAGTTATGGCTAAAGATAGAGGGAAAACATGTGGCATTCCTTGAGTTGTGACTCGGAATGACATCTCTTGAGTTGTGGCTTGGGATGACGGATGAACACGAGGAATCCTTAAGTTGTGGCTCAGATTGGCCAGTGTTGCCGGTGTGAGTGTGTGAGTTGTGGCTCGTATAGATTGGGACATTATATTGGGACATTAGCCAACGAGTTTGGTAGTCTTGGGACATTATGAACTATTCTTCGATTGGGAACTCCACCTGGCGTTACGGAGTGTGGTCAGTAGCAGGTTTCCCGCGCGTGTTCTACAAGTTGTGGCGTATAGGTGTGACAACAAGGCATCTTGAGGTATTGAATCAAAGGATAAAGTTCCTTTGATGAGTTTATGTTATATATTGTGATGAATTATTCTATTTTTATCTGTTAGCTCACCCTATTTGCTTGTGATTTGCGATGATCATGGAATACGTTAGACGGAAGCATATGATGTTGCAGGTGGTTCTGGTGAGGCTTAGCATCAGAGACGGGCTAGCTGGGAAAAGCTTTGTGGAGCTTTATTATTATTTTTTCTTTTATGGATTTTGTAAAACTTTATGTTACCCGTTTTTCACATGATATTTGAGTTTTATAAATTGTGGATTTTGGATATTTTTTCTATGTAATAAACGTTTAAATTTTCCTGTATTTTTGGGAATTAAAGCTATCATAAATGAGGTTTTATTCTTATTTCTTTATTTTATTATTTAAATTCATAATATTCAACAGGGATGTTACATTTTGTATCAAAACTTTGCTTTCAAAAGATTTTTTGGGTCTTTCTGGAGTGAGCTTATCGGCTTTTGCTTGCAAGACTATTCTATTGTTATTGATTATTAATTTTTTTATTTGTGTTAGTCTTAACGGGAGCTCTTTGGTGTGAACAACTAAAAATGTGGCGTGCTCAGGCTGTGGCAAATAGGAGGAGAAGGAATATTGTTGGGGCAAATGAGATTTGTAACACCCTAGGTGGATATTACTGGATAAAGCAAATATCATATAATTTTTTTGGAATTAAAGTAATATATAAAGTTCACAAGCATAGAAAAATTTAAAATTTATATCGATGAAGTTCTGATACACTGAATCCTCCTTATTACAAATCCATAATAAAGAAAAACATCATAAAAACTTATTATAAAATGTGATGAAGGATCATCTCGAATTTAGAGGTGAAATTCGTCTCGAAGGAAGGTATAAACCCTAGAACAAAAATGTGAGAAAATGGAGGACGTCGATTGGTGGTTTTGCAGAACGGGAGGAAACCACACCACTTGGAAGAGATTCCAATATAAGTGAGAAGATCCACCACATTGAATCGGAGATTCAAAGATAAGGATCAGTGGTTCTGAGGAGAACCTCGAGACTTGAGAGAAAACTCATTTTTCATAAAACTCAAATCTCAATACAAATGTGTCTCACAAGGGCTTATATACTATGGGCCGAAGCACCAAAAGGCCCAACACAACTAAAGGTCAAATAAAGCCCAAACAAAAACATTACAAAAATTATAAAAGAGTTCCTATTCTACAATCTGAAGCTAATCCGAGATCTCTTTGAAGGTCTTGGGCATGATTCCATTGCCTGCTCTGAAATCTCTATGACTATCCCAAACCACATCTCCATCATTGCCTCCGGGTTGGAGAAAATTTCACCTCGAATTTTAGCGATTTATCACCTACAACCAAACACACAAACATAAGTGCTGAAAGTGGACAAACCCAAAGTAGTCTAAAGACAGAATCAAAATGCTATCAAAAAATTATATTGGAATCATGGAAGAGGCCAATTTCTTATTATCAAGGTGCTTGGAGATTGTCCTCCAGGATCAAAGATAAACATGCATAACATATCAAAGAGTTTCAACACAACTATACTATCCACAGTGAAACAAAAAGGAAAACAACCCATAGTAATCAAAACAAGAAAAGAGTGTCCCTGAAATCCCTTAGGATTTTCATGATAGGACAAACACACAAGCAAATGATTAAAGACAGGTTCATGTTTTTCCCATGTTGTTTTTGCCTTTTCGATCATCTTTTCTTCACCCCATTGCTTATGTCATTGCTCCTTAATGCATAAGTCTTCCATAGGCATTAAGACAAAGAGACATTAAGACAATTTAGAATATTACAATCCCTCTATAAGGATTCTGTATCAACCATATATGTAACGGGTGTTAAGAAAGACTATTTCTCTTGCATCTCTCTTCGTTCTTCTTCTTCCTTCTCTTGTCGCTCTTTCTTCTTTTTTTCTCTTAGCTCGTTCTCTTTTATTTCTATTAGCACTTTCTTCCTTTGTTCCCTCTCCAAATTTTCCACTTGTCTTGCTATTTCCAAGATCTCAAATCGTTGTATTTGTACTCTCACCTCTTCACGCTCCCTTTTTGCTTATTGCTCTCGTTTGACTTCGAGCTTTTGCCTAACACTCCTCTTCACCTCTTTAAAGTATACAATGTAACCATGGATTTCCTGAAGAGTCATGTATTTTGCGTTCCAGTTAGGACATTGATAATTTCCATGTCCATATCCTTCACACTTGGTGTACCTAATTGCACTTGTTTTGTTGCTCGACAATGATCTTTTATCATGTTTGTGCTCCCTTCTAAGTTCCCCAAGTTTGCTATTCAGTCAGATGATTCTGGACACAATGAAGTTGATATCATCTATCAAGGTCGAACTTGTATGGAACATTGTGGAGTGCTCAAAATTACTAATTCCTACAATGAAAGAGAGGAAACAAGAACTAACACAAAACACAGTAAGTGGTTAGCACAAGTAATGTGGATAAAATTATCAAATGGGTCTCACCACTCCTTGCGTGTTTACACTCAATTCACTCGTGTTTCACTCTTTAAGTGTATTCACTCGCTTTCAAGTTTCTGTTCAGTTCTTCAAAGAATCTCCAATCAATCCATCAAAATTGAACATCAAAATGAAAGATGTAACGGATCTAAGCTCAACTCATGAGGCCAAGGAAAGGCAAACTCCAAGACAAAACCAAGGAAATTTAAAGACAAACTAAAAAGCACCAAAAGCAAGAAAGGGTTAAACCAAAGAGAGTGAATATGTGACAAACTAAGAGCCTGACAACGAGAAAAACACTTTAAAAGACAAGAGTAATCTAAATAATGTATTTAGAATTACTCGTGGAAATGTGAAACAAAGTGCTCAAGCTAAACTATGATGATCTATTCAAATTCCCACAAACAATACTTCCAACAATTTAGCTCAAAGCACATTATCCCACAACACAATAAACAAAAGAAAAGCAAACTCAAAGGAATATGATAGATAAAAGACACAAGCAAAGCAAAGGTGAACAAATAATGACTCTAAATGGCAAGACTAGGCAAACCAAAATGTGAGAGTGCACTAGAAATGGAACATGAAAACGCTATCGGGACCAAATGCAGCCACCGAATGTTAAGGAGCATCCAAAGTTACCACCGAAAGAGTTAAATTTACCAAAAGTTATAGTTGTTACGTGCACCAAGCTTAGGATGGATTAGCACTGTTGTTACAACGCATGAAGCATCAAGTCTCAATGACAGATGTTGTCCCTTGCCAAAAATTCCAACTACACCAAATTACCTAGAAAGGCTGCCACCGAATGGATTAGACTGCTACAACACCACTGCCAATTCATCACCAAATGGATTAAAGATAAAGGCTACCACTGAGCAAGCACCAAGCACATGGACTACAACGTGCCAAAGGAAACTAGAAATGCTTTCTGCCAATGCTTGAAACTGGTTTTTGTTTGATCAAACTCTCAAAGCTACCAAAATGCACTAAAATCACGACTTTGGTAAAAAATTCTTGCACCAACACATTTCAAAATTTTTTGCACCAAATGGCCTAAGCAAGTTGCGGTGATGAACATGTGGCTGCAGGGGCTAGTTTTGGATCAGCCTATACTTGGCAACGCTGTAGGGAGGGCATAAATTCAGGTGGTCCACCAAAGAGGCTATTGCACTTTGGTAGTTTCATGACATCACAATCTTGTCGTTGGCAAATGAATTAAATAGACCCAAACAAAAAAAATATTGTCCCCTGAACCAATAAATGGAATGGACCATGCATCTACAGCTTCAAATCCAAACTCCACTTGATATTTTGGATCGGACCAACTATAGATGGATCATGTGGTAGCTGCTCTTCTCAGAATTGTAACGCATCAAAAATAGCCAAATCAAATTTAACGTGTGATGAGGCCATCGGCACCGTTAATCAGCGGAATGTGGCTCCAATCGACGACAAATTGTTGGAATGGCCTCCGACAGTCGTTTATTCGGTGGAAACGACAAGAATTACAACGAAAGACTCTCAAATGGTTTGATTCGCTCTCGTTCTCACACTGAACTCACACACACTATATTTGGAACCCTAGGAGGAGAAATCCTCATCTAAAAGGGAAAGGTGAGCTAAGATGAACGGTGGGAGTATTCTCAACCAAACTAACATTCATCAAAGCTGAAGATTACAAACGATGGCTTGCCTTTTATAGATGGAAAGGCAACCGAGAAAATCAGAGATTAAAGCCATCTAACAATGTTTCCTAATGGCTAAAGGTTAGGGAAGAAATGTGAAACCCTAACGTTAACATATGGAAGGCCGTGAATGGAAACGTAATCTAAAGGAAGAAGAAACGCATGAAGGAGGCCACGAAAAGGTTGAGTGAATCTCAGCAGCGTGAAATAACCCTAGCCGTTGTGAAGGTTTGCGTGATGTTTGGCTGGCAGAGTGAAATGTGAAGAGAGAAGAGTTGCTTGTTCCGTGTTTGGTTGGTCATGCAAAGAAGTGGTAGAATTGGGCTCGTGTCGTGGTGTTGGCTGCAGTAGGATTGTGGTGCTGGAAGTAGTTTCAGCGCAGGCCCAATAAAAGAGAAGGGCGCATGATGCCTTAAATCACTATTGGCAACAGACAGAATCCATAATGTTGGCTGCAACAGCAAATTGGAGACTCCGCTTGATGCAATTGGGCTGCTATATGCATGCCCAATTGTCGCTGCTGCTAGCGTGGAGGTGTGGAGGAGAATTGGGTCGCAGGCCCAATATTAATTAGCAGCTTGGAAAATGACTACAATTAACAAAACAAGACTAATTAGAATCAACCTTTATTTAATTAAAATAAAAGAGATTAAAAGGAATGGGCCTAGGAGTTGGCCTAATGCTATAAGCCTTATTGGGGTCACATCATCCCCTCCCTCTTGAAGAGGATCTGTCCTCAGATCAAGAGGGTTGATAAAGCTCACATCAACCAATTATGGTTCCACCAGGATCAAAAATAAATCTGCAATAATCATCAAACAAAATAGCATTAAAATTATAATGACCATGCAGTAAAATTGATTGGAAAATCTGTGAAAGTGAGCTTATAAATTTTGAAAAAGTTGGTATTAGGCCCACTTCATAAAAACAATGGCATACACTTTAACGAAGATGATATTTGAAAAGAATTTTAGAGTCAAAGTGTGTGTTTGCACAAAATGTGGAGGAGGATGAAATAAGGGAATGAGATGGGGAACAAAATGTTAGAGAGAAAAACAACTTGAAAGATTTAATGATAAAGTGAATAGAGTTTAAAGATGGAAGAACTCCCTTTGAAAATTGGAACTTAATGGAAGGGATTGGTGAAGGATGGAACACCAAATCCTTAACAATGAGTTCCCTTTTTGCTTTTGAAATGAGCTTTAACTCTACCACTTGATATTGTATTAGCTCACTTTCTTGTCTTATGTTCTCTCTTTCCTCTAATTATTTTCTCTCATTCGCTTCATTGGCTTTTCTTAGACTCTCCTCTCTAGCCTTTTCTTCCACATCTCGTTTCTTCCTCTCTTTTATCTCTTGTTCCTCTTGTTCTCTTTGAGCACAAAGCTTCTCAAACTGTTCTTTTTCTCTCTTCTTTTCATACTCGCGAAGCTTTTCAAGTTTTGCTTGCTCTCTCTTATATTTTTCTCTCTTTCTTTGTTCACTCAAGAGCAAGTCCAAATTGTGCTTATAATCATTTTCTAGTCTAGAAAACTTAGCAATGTTTTGGATGAATGCATCCCCAATTTCAATGAAGTCTTCTTTCCTAGCTTGTTGCTCTTTTGTGATCCTAAATGAAAAGGGAATGAAATATTTTCACATGCATGTTTTTAATTCTTAAAATGTATTGATGCATGATTTTCTCCCCTTTTTCACTCTATATTGCCCCTCTTCCCACCAATCAAATGCACGTTCTACAAACATAGAAGTAACATGCCTAAGAATGTCTATTTGACTATACTTAGTAAACATTGGTTTCACCAATTTCTCAATATCCCACATCTAATCTCTAAATGATATTGGTCCTATATCTTCCCCAAAGAATGGAATGTCACTATGAATGGTATGATGCAACTCATTACTACGATTATGCCTACCTAAATGCACACTACTATGCCTATCTACATGCATACAACTAGAAGAAAAAAAACTCATGTTGCGAACAATTTTTTTTTTTTGAAACACTTTTATCCAAACAAATTTGTACAAAAGAATGTAAGAATTCCTAAAGAGGCACATGATGCCTTAAATCACTATTGGCCACAGACACGGAATCCATAATGTTGGATGCAATAGTAAATTGGAGACTCCGCTTGATGCAATTGGGCTGCTATATGCAAGCCTAATTGTCGCTGCTGCTAGCATGGAGGTGTGGAGGAGAATTGGGTCGCAGGCCCAATATCAATTGGAAGCTTGGAAAATGACTACAATTACCAAAACAAGACTAATTAGAATTAACCTTTATTTAATTAAAATAAAAGAAATTAAAAGGAATGGGCATATGCGTTGGCCTAATGCTATAAGCCTTATTGGGGTCACATCAACGTGAATGTGACAGATGCATCCTTTAAATCTTGCAGTCGAATTTCAACTGCATCGAATGGACCCAAAATCAGCGGTTGCAATGTTCTAACTATTGTACACCACACATTCAATTTGCCACAACTATTTGCTTAAAACAACTAAACTAATTGCACAAAAAATTCAGCCAAATGATTCACTAAAGCATTACACCGCAAGCTTCACAATACTACACTAATTGCTCCAAAAATTCAGCCAAAGGGACGTTATGTGATGCTTCCAAGCACTATCGTAGTAGTGGCCAAGTGCAATAAAGATATGATGAAATGATAGTCTAGTATGATCATTAAAGGTTCCACACTGCACCAAAAGAAAAGTCACCACTCAATCAGAAATACAAAAACTGCACCGCTTGATACTTCATGTATTTGGCTGCTATAAACACTGAAGACAACAAGTGGCTTGACCTAAACTTCAACAAAAGCATCGCTTCGCTGCATCCATAGGCCACAAAAATTATTGCTGCCATAACAAGATTGCCACTTCAGCGTGGAAATGTGGGGCTGCCACTACAAGTTCTAAAAGAACACAACCACGTGATGTGCTTTATTGGACAACCTAGCTCACCCTTTCTACACCATAGGCAATAAAGGCCCCGAGTGAGGTAGTTGCAGCAATTTGAGTCTGCCCATGCTGCCAGTTTCCAATGCCACCATTTGACCCCAAATGGTTGTTGCCAATTGCTCTACCACGTGGACTTAAAGACAAAGATGTTATTGCCACTAAATAAAGTAGCACGTCTCCAACTCTACCACATGAAACATCATGCCAGGCGACGCGAGCTGTATGTCTCAATTCTTATATTTTTTGTTTAGTTCAGGGCTGATTTCAATCGGGAAATGAGTGAGTTGTTCAATTGTTGGCTATTGGAGGCTAAAATAGTTGAATTCTCTT